>NW_007246453.1:252024-253932 GCF_000164805.1 Carlito syrichta
AAAAAAAAAAAAAAAAAAAGATGCCTAGTGGAATAAAAATATACCACTGAGTTGACACTCACTGTTTAATGTCCACCATTTACTTTAAAATCCTGCAGCCTAAATGTGATATTGTGCATGCGCTACTTGGGTTAAACTATAACCCAGGTCACCTAAGTGTTAATAATAGTGCTGAGAAAGAAATATTGGGTTAAGAAAGATTTTATTTCTGCGAGCAGTAGGTCAAACCAGGGAGACGCAGCCTTCAGTACAACACAAAGGTGTGTTCCTTCAGATGTTTGAGAAATTCACTCTCCCCAGAATGGAAAAAGGGGCTGTCCTTTACAGAAAAATCACTGCCCGGGTTCCCACTCCAGACTGTCATACAAATAGGAATGCAAGCTTGCCTAGTTCTAATTGGTGGACATTAAGGACGACGGTGGGTCACGGTCTATGGTCTAGGTCCCTTTAGGCAGCACAAGGGGAACAGACAGCTATGAGTCCCTGAGTTACCAGCGCATGTGGTTTTCCGGAACACGGAATATGTGAGTGGCCTCTAGTTGTCACATGGCCACTAGACTCCATTTTAAATCTAGGCCCAGGTGACCACTCAAGATCCCTATTGAAGGACTGACTTTTTCAGGCTCAACATAGAATCTCATTTGGAAGTCAGCTAACATCCAACAGGCCACAGTCCGGAAGTGGCTTCTAGGATACCCAAGGCTCTGCGTATCAGCATGAGGGTTGGAAGTATGTTTTTATTGGGGAAAACAGTGGCCTATTATTTTGAAGAAACAATAATGGGCTTTCACTGGAGAATCGGAGGAGCACAAGATGTGTGGGTTGGCCAAAAGATTTCACAGGTATGTCTCCTACCCTAGTAGGTGGTGTGTGTAGTGGCCGAAAGTTCAATCCGAGAGACCACCAAGAACCAATTCCGATGAAAGTTCAAGAGGGTCGTTATTTGCAAGCTCGAGCCTGGACCTCTGTCAACCACCGACATAGCGGAGTACACCTAGAGGCCCTGACTTTCTTAAGCAGATGCCTTTTATGTTTTTACACAAAGGGAGGAGGAGTTTGGGGGGCTTTCCAGTCTTGTTACCATTTAATTGGGTAGTAACCTCTGGTGACCAGCTTAATCGTGGAGGATTGGCTAGCCTGACTCGGGCTGACCTTGGCCCGCTAGCTGGGGAAGTTGCGGAGACATCTGGAAACTTAGGTGATTACCCCTGGGCACCTGATTGGTTGTTGCTAAGGGGAAAGTGAGATAAGGGAAGGGGTTGGAGCTTGTAACCGGAGCTTTGCAGTTTTTTCCATAACTGAAACTTTAAACAGCTACAGGTTATGTTTTAAAGCAGAAAACTAAAAATGGCTGTGCTATTGTCCACAAGCCCCATTACATATTTATTGGGCTATAGCATGCTCTTAACCTAAGTCTATGGTATACTTTATTACGGTCCTCTCAGTGTGGTGCTTCAACCTCTTGAAGGTGGTGTGGGCTTCATCCTCTTGCAGCCTGTCGATTTACAAAGTCTGTCGGCCCAGTGCCCGGTGACTGCTCAAACCAGTGCAGCGACTCCTGGCTCTGGAATGTCGCTGTGCTGCCTCCAGCCAGATCCATGTCAGGAAGTTCACGGAACAAGGCAGCCCTGTAAACTGCTCTGTGCCTCTTCCTTAGCAAATGTCTAATAAGGGTCTTCATGTTTGGCAGAATTGGATCTCAGATGTTTGAGATATTCACTCTCACCAGTTAGTGAGATTACGAGGGGGCAGCTAGGTTTCGGGGACTTGAAGACCTCTTTGGTAGCTACTGAAAAATAACTCGAGAGGTGTGTGTGATTAAGTTGGTTTAGCTTTGTTCACGGTCTATTTTTTTTTTTTTTGAGTTGGAGTCTCACTCCGTCGCCCAGACCGGAGTGCAGTGGCCGC
>NW_007246453.1:254146-265938 GCF_000164805.1 Carlito syrichta
CTGAGCCACCGAGCCCGGCTTCACGGTCCATTTTTAAAAATTAGCTAGCTTATGCCATGCTCGGTGGCTCAGCCTGTAATCCCAGCATTTTGGGAGGCTGAGGCGAGTGGATTGTCTGAGCCTGAGGGTTCGAGACCAGCCCAGGCAACTTGGCAAGACTTCATCTCTACAGTAAAATAAAAAATAGCCGGGCATGGTAGCATGCGTCTGTAGTTCTGGCTACTTGGAATGCTGAAGTGGAAGGATCGCCAGAGCCTAGCGGGTCCACGCTGGGGTGGCTGTGAGCGTGTGTGCCATTGCACTCCAGTCTGGGTGAAGGAGTGAGACTCCAACTCAAAAAAAATTAGCTAGCTTTAAAAAATAGTAATACACTTTATACATTTTTTTGCATTTTTTGTCTCTGTAAACTCTTATTTCCATACACTTCCTCCCCATAGAATTTTATCCTAATGTGTTTTTTGTAAAAGTGTTTCATATTAATTAATCACCTTATCATATTTCTTTGAGATCATTATATTTTGTTTTGCCAAAAAAACTATATCTGCATACCAATATGTAACCTTTTTTACTTCCCTATACTTGTAAGTTTCTAAGTATTAAAATATTTTTGTATTGAATTATTAGAACAATTATTAGTGCTGATTGGTAAAACATAAACATAGTATAATGTTGGTAATCACTAAACATAAAAAAGTACTAAAACTTAATTTATTAATGAAGTGGATTAGGGCTATCAGTGGATCACTATTACTTATTACTAGAGTGAGACAGAATTCTGTATCTACTTCTCACTTTTACAGATGTAAGTATCAGTGCTCTGTTATAGGTCTGAACTGTGGTCTGCTCGCCCGGCAAAGAAAAACCAGATATCCACACCAAGCTGCACAGTGACAGAAAGAAAGGCTTTTAGTCCAGGGCACCAAACAAGGAGGATCAGATAGCTAAATGCTCAAATCTGCCCTCCCCAACGGTTTGTAGGCAAGTATTTTTATAGGTAGGGGTAAATTTTAGGAAATTAAAAGTTACAGGCAAAATCATAAGTCAATACATGGAGCTTACATATCGATTAAATCTTAACAAAATGGAATATCTTGAAGTGAGGGCTTACAGGTCAGAGGTAGATTCAAAGATTTTCTGATTTGCGACTGGCTAAAGAAGAGACGGTTTGTTTAAAAATTTGGAATCAGACTGGGCCTGGTGGCTCACTCCTGTAATCCTAGCACTTTGAAAGGCTGACGTGGGAAGATTGCTTGAGCCCAGGAGTTCGAGACCAGCCTAGCAACATAGCAAGACATCATCTCTACAAAAAACAAAAATAAATAAAAAATAAACTAGCTGACTGTGGTGGCACATGCCTGTCTGTAGTCCCAGCAACTAGGGAGATTGAGGCGGAAGGAAGCTGAGGCCCAGGTGGTAAAGGCTGCAGGGAGATTGTGCCACTACATTCAAGCCTGGGCAACAGAATGAGACTCCAACTCAAAAACAAACAAACAACAGTGTCTTCTGAAATACCTCTTGAAGGACCTGGCTGAGGTTATTTTACAGTTAACTTCTTTATAAGTTGAAGGAGTACATTCTAACACAACAATAAGAAGTATTGTCTAGTAAATATACAAGCAAGTAATATATTTGTCTATTAGCATTATCAAGTATTATGTTCCGTACATAATTGCATGTGCATACTTTTATACGAATGGCAGTGCAGTAGGTTTGTTTACACCAGGGTCACCATAGACACATGAATAGTGTGTTGTGTTGTGGCAGAGAGGGGCTGATAACAGTTAAAAGTATTCCTTTTGGAGATCAATCGGCAAGCTCTGAAAACCTGCCGGACAGATTTTGCTTAAGAAAACCAAATAGCCAAGGACAGTTTTCCTGGAGATGCAAGATAGTGACCAATTCACTCTTTGTGAAGTCATCCGTTTACAACCCTTGCTTGTTAAGCATATCCTGGAGACCATGTGCTCTTTGAAAATCTGATTTTGCTAAACTCAACCTTGTGAAAGAAGATGTATAATCACTCAACCCAACCCCCACCCTCATCTAAACTAAGGTATAAGACCCCTCTCCTCCCTCCCTGGGAGTGCTCAGCCTGGGAGCATTAGTCTGCTGAGTCCCGCGGGTGCGAATAAAACTGCTACTTCCTAAAATAGCCTCGGGTGTCACAGCCTCTCTGTCTTCCCACTACAGTGCTACATATTATGATGGCTAGGAAGTCTAGCTAGGAAGTCTAGCTAGGTGATTGGAATTTTCCACCCCTGTTTTAATCTTATGGGACCCCCATTGTGTACAGCTGCGATCCCAACTTTTTTCTCATGGAGGGGAGAGGATGAAGAGATCATCAGGCATTCGATTCTCATAAGGAGCAGTAACCTAGAACCCTCCGGCATGTGCAGTTCCCAATAGGGTTCACGCTCCAGTAAGAATCTAATGCCGGAGCTGATCTGACAGAAGACAGAGCTCTGATCACCCACCCTTTACCTCCTGCTGTGTGGCCCTGTTCCTACCAGGCCACAGACTCATACCAGTCCGCTGTTTGGGGGCTGGGGACCCCTCGGATTTAGGGTCTGTAGGTAACTGACTTATCATTATGCAGTGCATGACTGTAACTGGAAACCCATTGCCTCTGAGGATTGGTTATTTGAGTAATGAGTTGACTCCAGGGTTCTTTGAGTAATGAGTGGCTCCAGCCAGTACTTAGAACTGCTCTTTGTTTGAGGCCCGAGGCCTTTGCTTCTCCTGAAGTGAACCAGACAGAGGCGATGGGAGAAGAGCTTTGCGGCCAGGTGGCGCCGGAGGGCAAAGCAAGAGTTTTTCTGTGTAGAAGTTGGTCCCTCTAAAACGACTTGGGCCTGGACCCTGAGGAAGACCTCAGTCCCCCTGGGAGTCCCGTACTTCAGTCTGAATACGGGTAGTAGCTCCATCTTGAATCTGGCAAAGAGTTCGGGGAAGGAATCTGTGCGGCAGACTAACAGCTGGACCGGAACGAATTTCAGCTCCATGTGAAAGACAGCAGACTGAGGAAGGTGGTACTCCCCCTCCAGGTGCCGGGAGGTTCTGGGCTCAGAGCCACCCAGCAGGCCTCCTGCTCAGATCCTTGTCAGCATCGTTGTTGTTCAGGATAATGAGAATGGGTCACACCCAGGGAGGACAGGGCAGGGCAGGGTGAACAAACCCACTCTTCTTCCGTTCTTTTTTTCCCCAAGTTTAAAAAAAATTGTGGCAGAAAATAAGGGTTTGAAATATAACTTTCTTAAATATCCTTCTCAACGCACATAATCTCAGAGTTGAAACAGACTCCTCTCACAAAAAACATTATTGAGGAAAACAGCAAGTTTATTCATGCATGTAGTGCCCATAATATGGGAGAAAACCTCCGTGGGTTCTAAGCAGTGACTTGTATAGGCTCTTCAACAAAGAACAATACATTTTAGAGAAGAGACAGGACAAAGGAAGCAGTTTTAGGGGTCTAAGGGCGGCAAACTGTAGGAAGATACATTTGCAGGAATAAACATTATAATGGAGTAAGGCTTATCTACAGACTCTTCTGGTGCTGTCTCTGGGCTAATAAGAGCTGTCTCCATTAAGAAGAAATTATATCCTGTCTTTAGGCAGAAAACCAGAAGGATAGAGTTTTCTTTTACTTTCTACCTCTTAATGCCCTTAACTAAAAAATATTTATGTCAAAGTGGCATATTTTGGGGTGATACAGTCTGGTTTCCCTCATATACATAATGTGAAACTTACCATCTTAACTATCCTTAAGTGTACAGTTCGGTGATATTAAATACACTCATAATGCTGCACAACTTGTCACCACTGCCCATCTTCATAATTATTTTCACTTTGAAAAGATGAAAAATGGGCCGGGCTTGGTGGCTCAGCCTGTAATCCCAGCACTTTGGGGGGCCGAGACGAGTGGATCGTCTGAGCCCGCGGGTTCGAGACCCACCGGGGCAACTTGGCGAGACCTCATCTCTACAATAAATAAAAAAACCAGCCGGGCGTGGTAGCGCGCACCTGTAGTTCCGGCTACTCGGAAGACTGAGGCGGAAGGGTCGCCGGGGCCCAGCAGGTGGAGGCTGTGGTGGCCAGGAGCATGCCACTGCACTCCGATCTGGGCGACGGCGTGAGACTCTAACTAAAAAAAAAAAAAAAAAAAAAAAAAAGATGAAAAATGAAACTTCATAGCCATTCAACAAAAAGCCCCCATTCTATTCTCCTCTACCTTCTGATAGCCATCACTCTACTGTCTGTCTTTGTGAGTTTGACAACTCTAGGTACCTCGTATGAGAGGACTCATACAGCATTTGCCTTTTTTGTGACTGGCTTATTTTACTTAGCACATTTCTTTGAGATTTATCTTGTTGAAGCCTATGTCAGAATCGCCTTCCTTTTTAGGACTGAGTGATGTTTCCTGGTATGTATATACCACGTTTTGCTTATCCACTATCTGTCAATGGACACTTGAGTTGCTTCCACCTCTTGGCTGTCATGGATAATGCTGCCACGAACTTGATTGTACAAATATCTCTTTTGAGACCCTGCTTTCAGTTCTGTGGGGTATATACCTAGAAGTGGAATTACTGGATCACATGGTTATTCTATTTTTAATTTTTTGAGGAATCACTATACTGTTTTCCATAGTAGCCGTTACCAGTTTGCATTCCCACCAACAGTGCGTGCGGGTTCCAATTTCTCCACATCCTTACAAACACTTATTTTCTGGTTTTCTTTTCTTTTTTTTTTTTTTACAGAAGACAAAACCCAAACCAAAAAAACCCCTTCTCCCATTGACTCTATTCTAAAGGGTGAGAGATATCTTCTCATTTGTAATCTGATTTTCATTTTCCTAATGATCTGGGCTATTGAACATCTTTTCATTAGCTTATTGGACATGTGCTCGTTATCCTCTTTGGATAAGGTCTATTCAAGTCCTTTGCCCATTTTTGAATCAGGTTTTTTGTTTGTTGTTGTTATTGAGTTTCAGGAGTTCTCTATATATTCTGGAGATTAATTCCTTCTCAGATATATGATCTGCGAAGATTTCCTCCCACTGTATGGGTTGTCTTTTTACTGTTGATTGTCTTTTGATACATAAATTTAAAACATTTTCACGAAGTCTAATTTGTCTATTTTTTCTTTTATTGCCTTTGCCTTTGGTATCATGTATTGCCAAACCCGATGCTGTAAAGCTTGTGCTTTATGTTTTCTTCTAGTTTTAGGTCTTAACTCCATTTTGTATCAACTTTTTTATACGACATTAGCAAAGATCTAGATTTATACTTGTGTATGTGTATATGGGAATATTCAGTTTTTCCAGCAGCATTTGTTAAAAAGACTATCCTTTCTCCATTGCATGATCATGGTATCCTTGTGAACATCATTTGATGATATGTGTGAGAGTTTATTTCTGGGATCTCAGTTTTATTCCATTGGTCTACAGGCATGTTTTTGTGCCAGTATCATGCTGTTTTGATTATTCTAGCTTTGGAGTAAGTTTTGACAACAGAAAGTATGAGTCCCTCAGTTTTGGTCTTCTTTTTCAAGATGTGTTTGGGTGTTTGGGGTCCCTTGGATTCCATATGGATTTTAGAATCCATTTTTTATATCCTGGACATAGAAAAGCCAATACACTGACAGAGAAGAGCCATAGAGAAAGAGTTTAATGATTACAAAGCAGCTGAGTGAGGAGAATGAAATGTTTCTCATATCTGCCTCTCTGAGGGTTGCAGTCTAGGATTTTTTAAGGAATAATTTGACGTCAGGGAGCTGGGAAATGCTCCCTGCTGATTGGCTGAGGATAAAGTCGTGGGGATGTCACAACTGTCTTTGTGAGCAGAGAGCCAGTTTCTGCAAGGAGGTCACAGGACCAGTTCCTTGGTATGTGTCCTGGGTCCAGGTGGGGGGGGGGTCACAGGCCCATCAGAACACAAAGTCTGAAAACATCTCAAACAGCATTTTTAGATTTTACAACAGAGAGGTCATCTATAAAGCAAGTCCCATGACATTGGCTACTGACTCCTAAAGCAGTAAGCCATGCTAGAGGTAGCTTAGGTGTGCAGGAGGTGAGATCCTTGGAGATTAAAGCAGCTGTGTCTTTTGACCAACCAAACTTCAGAATGCCATCGAGGAGATCTGCAACCTTAGGCTCATTGTGTAAGAGAAAATATGTTTATCTACCTCACAGGCAACTTTCCTTCTCCTCAGGGATAAGGACATGAAAATAATAAATTGCTCTCTACTAAAGTAATTGTGTAAGTGGTTATGTAAGGAGGAAAGTAAGTTTAGAAACCACAGATGTGCAATTAGCCAGGCGTGGTGGCACACGCCTGTAGTTCCGGCTACCTGGAAGGCTGAGGCGGAAGGATCGCCGGGGCCCAGCGGGTCGAGGCTGGGGTGGCTGTGAGCGTGCCCTTGCACTCCAGCCTGAGCGACAGAGTGAGACTCCAGCTCAAAAAAGAAAGAAAGAAAGGAAAGAAAGAAAGGAAAGAAAGAAAGGAAAGAAAGAAAGGAAAGAAAGAAAGAAAGAAAGAAAGAAAGAAAGAAAGAAAGAAAGAAAGAAAGAAGGAAGGAAAGAAGGAAAGAAGGAAAGAAAGAAAAAGAAAGAAAGAAAAAGAAAGAAAGAAAGAAAGAAAGAAAGAAAGAAAGAAAGAAAAAAAAGAAAGAAAGAAAGAAACCACAGATGTATTAATTTCTAACAAATCAACCAATTTACCATAGCTGTTACTTAGCAGGGTTTGGGTCTCTTTCACAGATGTTACTCTGTGGCCTTATATTAATTTTATATAGATGATTTCAGGTTTTTCTGTTTTTCCCAAAACACCATTGGAATTTTGATAGAAATTGCATCAGATCTGTAAATCACACTGGCTAGTATTGATGTCTTAAAGTTATTAAGTTTTCCAACCCATGAAGGTGGGGGTGTGTTTCTAGTTATTTAAGTTTTAAATTTCTTTCAGCAATATTTTGTAGATTTCATTGCATAAGTCCTTTACCTCCATGGTTAAATTAACTTCTAAGCATTTTATTCTTTTTGATGCCATTGTAAATGGAACTGTTCTTATACTTTCCCTTTACGTTATTCATTGTGAGTGTATAGAAATGCAGTTGACTTTTGTGTGTTGACTTTGTATCCTGCTACTTTGCTGAATTCCTTTATTAGTTCCAACAATAATTTTGTGTGTGTGTGTTAGGATTTTCTACATGTGATACTATATTATCTGCAACCATAGACAATTTTAATTCTTTCTTTTCAATTTGGATTTCTCTTTCTTTTTTTTTTCTTGCCTAAGAAGGGGTTAAAGCAGGCACCCTCACCTTGTGCCTGGTCTTAGAGGAAAAGTTTTCAGTTTTTTACCATTGAGTATGATGTTTGCTGTAAGTTTTTATATATGGCTTTTATTATTAAGGCAATTTCTTTCTATTCCTAGTTTGTTGAGTGTTCTTATCCTGAAAGGGTGATGAATTTTGTCAAATGCTTTTCTCAATTGCTTTCATCATTCAAGATGACCATGTGATTTTATGCCTGCATTCTGTTAATGTGCTGCATTACATTTATCAATTTTCGTATGTTAAAACGTTCTTGCATTCTAGGAATAAATTCCACTTGGTCATGGTGTATAATATGCTACTGAATTTGGTTTTCTGGTATCTTGTTGAGAAATTTTGCATTAATGTTCATAAGAAATATTGGTCAATAGTTTTCTTTTTTATAGTATCTTTGTCTGGCTTTGATATCAGGGTAATGCTGGATTCAGGGAATGAGTCAGGAAGTGGTACCCTCCTCTTCAATTCTTGGAAAAGTTTGGAAGAATTGGTATCGTTCTTTAAATGTTTGATAGACTTCATGAGTGCAGCCATCAGGTCCAGGGCTTTTCTTTCTTTATTTCTTTTCTTTTTTTTTTTTGAGTTTGAGCCTCACTCTGTCGCCCAGGCTGGAGTGTAGTGCCATGCTCACGACTACTGCAGCCTCAACCAGCTGGGCTCAGGTGATTCTTCCTCCTCAGTCTTCCAAGTAGCCAGAACTATAGGCATGCCACCATGCCTGGCTAATTTTTTGATTTATTCTAGAGTTGCCAAGTTGTCCAGGCTGGTCTTGAACCCCTGGACTCAGGCAATCCTCTTGCCTCTACCTCCCAAAGTGCTGGGATTATAGGCATGAGCCAGGGCTTTTCTTTATTGGTAGAGTTTTTAACTACTGAATCAATCCCCTTACTAATTATAGGTCTATTCAGATTTTCTATTTCCTTGTGGTTTCGTTTTGGTAAATTTTGTTTTCTAGAAACTTGTCAATTTCATGTAGGTTTTACAATTTGTTGGTGTACATTTATTCATAGCACTCTCTTATAATACTTTTTATTTCTGTCGAATTGGTGGTAATATCCTCACTTTCATTTCTGATGTATTAATTTGAACCTTCTTTCTTTTTTTCATGATCCATCTACTAAAGGTTTGTCAATTTTGTTGACCCTTTCAAATAATTAACTTTTGTTTCATTAATTTTCCCTGTTTTTTTCTATTCTCTATTTTGCTTATCTCTGCTGCTAATCTTTATTACTTTTTCTCTTTTGCTAGCTTTAGTTTAGTTTGTTCTCTTTGTTTTAGCTCCTTGATGTGTAAAGTTAAATTGTTGATCTGAGGTCTTTCTTATTTTTTAATGTTTATAGATTAAATCTATATATTTACAGATTAAAAATTTCCCCCTAAGCACTGCTTTTTCTGAGTCCTGTAAATTTTGGTATGCTCTGTTTTTTTGTTTTCATTAATTTCTAAGTACTTTCTAATTTTCCTTGTAATTTCTTCTTTGATCCATTGGTTGATTAACAGTGCGTTGTTTAATTTCCACAATTTTGTAAGTTTTCCAGTTTTACTTCTGTTATTAATTTCTAATTTTGTCCCATTGTAGTTAGAGAAGATACTTTGTATAGCTATCTTTTACAATCTATTGAGACTTGATATGTGGCCTAACATATGATCTACCCTGGAATATGCCCCATGTGCACTTGAAAACAATGTGCATTCTGTTATTGGACAGAGTGTTCTGTGTATGTCTATGAGATCTAACTGGTTTATTATGTTACTTGAATCCTCTGTTTTCTTGCCTATCTTACTTGTCTGGTTGTTCTATCCATTATTGACATTTGAGTATTGGCGTTTCCAACTGTTACTGTACAATTGTCTATTTTTCCCTTCAAATCTGCCAGTTTTTGCTGCATATATTTTGATAAGCTGTCATTGGGTGTGTGAATATTTAGAATTGCTATAAGCTTGTTTCTGTATTAAAACTTTCATTAATATGTGTTGTCCTTTGTCTGTTGTAACCTTTTTGGATTTAAAGTCTATTTTGCCTAATATTTGTATAGTTAACCCTCCTCTTTTTTGGTTATTATTTGAATGGAATATCTTTTTCCATTCTTTCACTTTTAAACTATTTATTTCTTTGGAGCTAAAGTAAGCCTCTTATAGACAGCATATAATTGAATCATGGTGTGTGTTTAGCTGTGTTTTTTGTTTTGTTTTGTTTTGTTTTGTTTTGCCAGCCAGGCTTGGTAGCTCAACCTGTAATCCCAGTACTTTGGGAGGCCGAGGCAAGTGGAGGTGCCTGAGCCTGTGGGCTCAAGACCAGTCTGGGCAACTTGGCGAGACCTTGTCTCCACAATAAATAAAAAATTAACCAGGTGCAGTAACATGTGCCTGTGGTTCCAGCTGCTTGGAAGGCTGAGGTGAAGGACTGTCTGAGCCCAGCAGGTCAACACTGGGGTGGCCATGAATGTGCCACTGCACTCCAGCCTGGGCAACGGAGTGAGACTCCAACTCAAAAAAAAAAAAAAGTTTATTTTGCCGATTTGTCTTTTGTTGAAGAGTTTAATCCATTTGCATTTAAAGTAATTACTGATAAGGAGGGACTTGTGTCATTTTGCTATTTTAAAAATATGTCTCATACCTTATTTTGGTCCTTCATTTCTTGCACTGCTGCTGTCTTTTGTGTTTAGTTTATTTTTAATAGTGTAGTTCAAACTCCTTTCTCATTTCCTTTTGTTTATGCTCTATAACTATTTTCTTTGTGGTTACCAAGGAATTTAGACTTAACATCCTAAAGTTATAGCACTCTAATTTGAATTTATGCAGGCGGGACTTCAGTAGCACACACAAACTTTTTCTTTATAGCTTCCTCTCCATTTCGTTCAGTTGTTGCCACAAATTGCACCTTCAAAAATGTGTGCTAAAGACATAAACTAATAATTCTTTTAAATGCATTGGTCTCTTATATTATGTAGAAAACAAAGTGTGAATTTACAAATCAAAGTTATAGTAATACTAGCTTTTAAGCTAATACCTTTTTTAAAATAAGTGTATCAGGCTCTTAAGTCATGTAGAAGACAAAAAGTGAAGGTACAAACTGTTGTTACGACAGTTCTAGCATTTGTAATTGCCCGCGGATTTAACTTTATTGAGACCTCTGTTTCTTCATATGGTTTCAAGTTAGTGTCTAGCGTCCTTTCATTTCACCTTGCAGGATCTTTAGGCATTTCCTGCAGAGCAAGTCTATTGGTAATAAACTCCTTCTGTTTTTGTTTATCTGGAATATCTTAATTTCTCCCTCATTTTGGAAGGGTTATTTTGTCAGATATAGGATTCTTGGTTGACAGTTTTTTTTCTTTTAGTACTTTGTATCTAATACATAATACGTGGTATGTGTACATGATGGAATATTACTCAGTCATAAAGAAAGATGGAATTATGCTTCCAGGTTCTCTTTCTTTCTTCTTCTGAGGGGGAGAACAAGGGATCGAGGTCTCATTCTGTTGCCCAGCCCGGAGTACAGTAGCACAATCACAGCTCACCACAACCTTGACCTCCTGGGCTCAGGTGATCCTTCCACCTCAGCCTCCCAAGTGGTTGGACCTATAGGCATTCACTACCATTCCTGACTAATTTTTTTGATTTTTAAAAAAGAGATGGAGTCTCACTATGTTGCCCAGGCTTGAGCCTCTAGTCTCTGATGAGAAATCTGCTGATAATCTTATTGAAGATTCCTTATATGTGATGAGTCACATGCTGCTTTCTTTTTGAAAAAAATTTTTTATTTTAAAGATGTGAGGTACAATTTAGGATTAAGTGCATAGCTGATCATTGTACAGGTGACATCTGGGACTTCCTTTGGTCCCCACTTGGCCTGGTTTGAGATCAGGGACCCTTATTGATGCTGTGTACCACCCCGAACCCTTGTCCTCTCCTGGCAGTGTCCCACTACTGCCAGCCCCTTTCTTCTAGTATTATGATAAATGTTCAGGGTCTGCTTATGAGTGAGAATATGTGGTACTCAGTTCTTTGTTTCTGTGAGAGATCACTGAGTATGAGGGACTCTAAATCCGTCCGAGCTGCTGCAAAGTCCATAATTTTGTCTTTCTTTATGGCTGAGTAATATTCCATCATGTATACGTACCACATTTTTTTCATCCACTCCACTTTTGATGGGCAGCATGGTTGGTTCCATGTTTTTGCTATTGTGACTAATGCTGCAATAAAAATGTGTGTGCAAGTTTTTATGGAATGATTTGAGTTCTTCTGGGTATATTCCTGGGGGATTGCTGGATCATATGGAAGGTCGATTTTTAGATCTTTTAGGAATTGCCACACTGTTTTCCACAGAGGTTGTACTAGTTTACACTCCTACCAACAGTGTAGAACTGTTCCCTTTTTCCTGCATCCTCTCCAGCATCTGCTTATTTTTTGTTGTTGTTTGTTTGTTTGTTTGTTTTGAGTTGGAGTCTCACTCTGTCGCCCAG
>NW_007246453.1:265992-270366 GCF_000164805.1 Carlito syrichta
TTTTTTTTTTTATTTATTGTAGCGATGAGGTCTTGCTGCCCAGGCGGGTCTCGAGCCCGCAGGCTCAGGCCATCCACTCACCTCAGCCTCCCAAAGGCGCGGGATGACAGGCTGAGCCACCGAGCCCGGTTCTGTTGTTTTTTAAGTTATTGATGGTGACCATCCTTACTGGAGTTAGGTGATATCTCAGTGTGGTTTTAATTTGCATTTCTTTGATGACTAGTGAGGCTGAGCATTTTTTCATGTATCTGTTGACTGCTCATGTGTCTTCTGAGAAGTGTCTATTCATATCTTTTGCCCACTTTTTAATAGGCTTTTTTTTCCCCTTTCAGAAGTTAGGCCTTTGTCAGATATACAGTTGGCAATTTTCCCCCCCATTCTATGGGCTCTCTCCCTCCTCTCTTGATGGTTTCTTTTTTCGTCACTCAGACTGGAGTGCAGTGGCCGCTCCCGGCCACCACAGCCTCGACCTGCTGGGCTCCGGCGATCCTTCCGTCTCAGCCTTCCAAGTAGCTGGAACTACAGGCACGTGCTACCACGCCCGGCTAGTTTTTGATTTACTGTAGAGATGAGGTCTTGTCAAGTTGCCCAGGCGGGTGTCGAACCCGTGGGCTCAGGCAATCCACTCACCTCGGCCTCCCAAAGTGCTGGGATTACAGGCTGAGTCACCAAGCCCGGCCTCTTGATGGCTTCTTTTGCTTTGTAGAAGTTTTTCAGTTTGATTAGGTCCCATTTGTTTATCTTATGTCTTATGGCATGGGCATTTGGAGTTTTGATCAGGAATTGGTTGCCTATTCCAATTTCCATAAGGATATCGCATTCATTTTCTAAGAATCTTATAGTTTGAGGTTTTACATGAGGTTATTTATCCATTTAGAGTTGATTTTTGTGTATAGAGGTAGGTAGGGGTCCTGTTTCAATCTTCTGTATGTGGTCAGCCAGTTTTCCCAGCACCATTTACTGAATAGGATCTCCTCTCCCCAGTGGTTTTTTGTGAAGACTTTGTCAAAGATGAGTTGGTTGAGAAATTGAGACTTTGCTTCTGGAATCTCTATCCTGTTTCATTGATCTGTATGCCTATTCTTGTATCAGGCTGTTTTGATTATTGTAGCCTTATAGTAAAGTTTAAAGTCTGGAAGTGTGATACCTCCTGCTTTGTTTTCTTTGCTAAGGATTGTTTTGGCTATTCATGGTTGTTTATGTTTCCATATGAATTTCTGTATTGTAATTTCCAGGTCTAAGAAGAATGATGCTGGTAATTTAATGGGTATTGTGTTGAATCCATAGATTGCTTTTGGTAGGATGGACATCCTAACAATGTTGATTCTTCCAGTCAGTGAGTATGGAATATTTTCCATTTGTTTGTGTCTTCTTTGATTTCTTTGAGCAGTGTTCATTGTAAAGTTCTTTCACTTCTCTGGTTAGGAAGATGCCGAGATTTTTTTTTTTTTTTTTTGTGGCTATTGTGAATGGGATTGTACTTTTTATTTGGTTCTCTGCCTGTTTGTTGTTGGTGTATAAGAATATGACTGTCTGTTACATGTTGATTTTGTACCCTGAGACTTTGCCAAAGTCCTGTATCAGTGCAAGGAGGGTTTTGACAGATTCTCTTGGATTTTCAAGGTATAGGATCATATTGTCAGCAAAGAGGGATAACTTGACTTCTTCTTTTCCTATTTGGATAATATGATGGCTATTTTTTGTTGATAGATTGAACCTTTTATTGATCTCCTTCTCTAGTCTGATTGCTCTAGTTAGGACTTCTAATACTATGTTGAACAGGAGGGGTGAGAGTGGGGCAGCCTTGTCTTGTTCTGGTTTTCAGGGGAAATGCTTCTGATTTCTGTCCATTTAGTAATATGTTGGCTATGAGTGTAGCATAGATAAGTCTTAGTATTTGGAGGTATGTTCCCTTTATGCCTTGGTGTTCAAGAGTTTTTATCAAGAGGGGATACTGGATTTTATCAAAAGCTTTTTTTGCATCTAATGATACAATCGTGTGGTTCTTGTTTTTACATCTGTTGATGTATTTAATGACATTTATGATCTTGTGGATGTTGAGTCAGCCCTGCATCCCAGGGATGAAGCCTACTTGGTCATGATTTATCAGTGGATTATTTTTGAGATGTGTTATTGGATCTGATTCACTAGAATCTTGTTGGGATTTTTTTTCATCTATGTTCGTTAGGAATATTGGCCTGTAATTCTCTTTCTTTGTTGGATCTTTTCCCAGCTTGGGTATCAGTGTCATGTTAGCTTCAGAAAATGATTTGGGGGGAGTTCCATCTTTCTCAACTACCTGGACTACTTTCAGTAGGATTGATATCAGTTTCTTCGTGTATGTTTTGTAGAATTTCACTGGAAAACCATCTGATTCAGGGCATTTTTTTGTAGTTTTCTTATAATGGAGTCAATTTCCTGGGTTGTTACTGGTCTACTTAGTGTCTCAGTTTCTATCTAGTGTTGTTAATGGAGTATTTAAGCCCCCAGCTATGACAGTGTTAGAGTCAATCTATTATTTTAGTTTACTTAGTAGCTGCTTTATAAAAGCTGGTGTTCCTGTGTTGGGTGCTTATATGTTTATGATGGATATTTTTTGTTGATAGATTGAACCTTTTATTGTTATGTAGTGTCTTTCCATATCTTTTAAAATTTTTGATAACTTAAAGGTTGTTTTGTATGATATTAAGATTGTGACTCCAGCCCTCTTTTATGATGTTCACCTGAAAATTTGTTTTCCACCTTCTAACTTTGAGTCTATGAGTGTCCTTTATATTTAGATGTATTTCCTGGAGGCAACATATTGTTGGGTCTTTTTTTTTTTTTTTTTTAAATTCACTTTGCCGTTCTATGTCTTTTCAGTGGTGCAGTTAGTCTATTCACATTCAGATTGATTATTGAAATATGAGAGTTTGTCCCTGTCATAAGGCTCTCATAAGGTTGTTTTGTTTTCTTTTAGCTTTTGTGTTAATATATATGTATATTATAAATAACCCCTTGCAGGGATTCTCTGAATCTCTTGTGCTTGTATAGCCGTCTTTCTGGCCAGATGAGGAATGTTTTCTTGAATGACCTCATAGAATGTTTGTTCCAAGGTGTTTTCTATTTTTCTTTCTATTTCAGGTATTCCAATCAGATGTAGGGTTGGCTTTTTGATAAAAATCACACATCTCTTGGAGAGTTCTTCTTCCTAAGTTTTTTTTTTCTATATATATATATTTTTTCATTAATCAGTATTTTTTATTATGGTTTTGTGGGGTACAGTTAAGGGTTAGGTGTACAATGACGTTTCATTCAGGCACCCTGTAGATAAGAAGTGTTTTCCCATCCCCCGACAGATATTTGCTACTGTTAATCCCATCCCCCTCCCCCCCATAGTTTCCCAGTACCATCAGTCATTTTCTCATAGTATTGCATTGGATGTTCAAGGTCCATTATATGAGTGAGAACATGTGGTATTCGGATTTTTGTTTTTGTGAGAGGTCACTCAGTATTATAGACTCTAGTTCCATCCAGGTTGCAGCGAAATTCATGATTTTGTTCTTTTTTATGGCTGCGTAGTATTCCATCGTGTATATGTACCACATTTTTTTAATCCAGTCCTCTTTTGATGGGCAGCATGGTTGTTTCCAGGTTCTTGCTATTGTGAACAATGCTGCGATAAACATACGTGTGCAGGTATCTTTTTTATAGAGTGATTTGTGTTCTTCAGGGTATATTCCCAGTAGGGGGATTGCAGGGTCATATGGAAGGTCAATTTTTAGAGCTTTTAGGAATCGCCACACTGCTTTCCACAGAGGTTGCACTAGTTTACACTCCCACCAACAGTGTAGAAGTGTTCCCTTTTCACCACACCCTCTCCAGCAGCTGTTATCTTTTGAGTTGTTGATAATTGCCATTCTGACTGGAGTTAGGTGGTATCTCAGTGTGGTTTTGATTTGCATCTCCCTGATGATTAGTGAGGTTGAGCATTTCTTCATGTGTTTGTTGGCTGCTCGAATGTCTTCTTTTGTGAAGTGTCTGTTCATGTCTTTTGCCCATTTTATAATGGGGTTGTTTGTTTTCTTCTTTTCAGTACGCTTCAGTTCCTTGTAGATCCAGGATGTTAAGCCTTTGTCAGACCTGGAGTTGGCAAATACTTTTTCCCAGTCTGTAGGCTGTCTCCCTGCTCTCTTGATGGTTTCTTTGGCTTTGCAGAAGCTTGTCAGTTTAATAAGGTCCCATTTGTCTATCTTCTCTCTTAAGTCCTGTGGGTTTCGGGTTTTGTACAGGAATTGGATGCCAGTTCCGATTTCCATGAGAGTATTTCCTTCCTTTTCTAAGGTTCTTATGGTTTGAGGTTTTACATTTAGGTCTCTGATCCATTTGGAGTAA
>NW_007246454.1:0-56841 GCF_000164805.1 Carlito syrichta
GAGACTCCAACTCAAAAAAAAAAAAAAAAGTTACACATATGCTTAAACGTTTGCTCATATTGGTTAAGAGTAAACTGACAGGTCACTTTGACCTGTTTCGCTGGTGCTTGAAGTTGTGTTTATACTACGTGTGTATGTATATCATGTGCTACATAACTACTTGTCATGACATATTTGTCCCCTCCTTCCCTCCCCCACCCTCCGCCATTATATTCTGAGTGTCAGGGACTCTTTTTTTTTTTTGAGTTGGAGTCTCACTCTGTCACCCAGACTGGAGTGCAGTGGACGCTCCCGGTCACCGCAGCCTCTACCTGCTGGGCTCCGGCGATCCTTCCACCTCAGCCTTCCGAGTAGCTGGAATTACAGGCATGCCCTACCACGCCTGCTAATTTTTTGATTTATTGTAGAGATGAGGTCTGGCCAAGTTGCCCAGGTGGGTCACGAACTCGCGGGCTCAGGCATTCCACTCACTTCAGCCTCCCAAAGGCACAGGATTACAGGCTGAGCCACCGAGCCCAGCTAGGGACTCTTAAATATTGAGAGATGGTTAAGTAAAATTCCTTTATTAATATTATAGTTTGGTTACTTATTTGTTTAAATTTCTCAACAGAATGAAAGTGATACTGCAGATCATTGTTTTTGTGTAGACTTAGAGGCTGTTGAAACTTGACCACGTGTGATTCAGCACTCTCCCGCCCAGAGAGAAAATGGGACTTCCTCAAGGATGCGCAGCTCAGTGATAAAACCAGGACTGGTAGACTGCGGATACATCTTATACTTTTAGAGAATTTAGACATAACTATAGGGAAAATTGGAAATTCGTATCCATGATCATAGGTACATTTGAAAATAATGGGAGTTGTTTTTCCTGGAGAAGTGAAGGACGTGATAGCAGCATTTAACTGTTTTCAGAGCCATAAAATTCTGTGTTAAGCTTATTCTGTGTGATTTGGCAGAATCGAACTAGCACTGCTATGTCAAAGTTAGAGGGAAACCATTTCCTGCTTGATAAAAAGGCTTCATTTCAGCCAGAGCTGTCCAGAGAAATAATAGGAGACTTCAGTTGGCAATGAGGGCCTACCTCCAGGGGAACTAAAAAGCGAATCTGTTGCATGTTTCAGAGGGGTTTTCAGCTCTCAGATGGGAGGGGCACTGGGGTAGCCTTCCCAGCTCCTGCACCCTAGACAGAGGAAGCGTATTTTTATTAGCTTTTGTCCTCTTCACCCAGATCATGACTCATTTTTTCTCTCTTCTTTGCATTGCCTCTTGGAGCTCATGGAAGGTAATTTGTATACTTTATTGGCTCTGTGTAAAGCAGTATGTTGACTTGTCATCAGTTCGATTCTGAGTTGGTGAGTGAGGCCTTTTTTTCCTTCTTTACTCAAAACTTTTACATTTGCAAGAAGGGGAGGATGTAGGAAGAACACGAGGATGTAAGAGTCTGCTTTGAGGATAGGGCTTGTGTGTGTGTTGGGGGAAAACCCACAAACTCTGAATGTTTTAAAAATTTCTCTTAACAAGCAGTGCAGAAGACTTTGGTGACTATATGTGTGGAGGTTTTTCCCCACACACCAAGCAATCACTCAGTCCTGCAGTGGACACCAGCAGGATGCCTTCCAGTTCAGTTCTGATGCTGTCTACCTGGAGAGAGGCTAGGAAACCACGGGTGGGGGGCTCAGTCCCACAAGGCCGTCCTTCCCACCAGTCACAAGTCCAGGCCTCCGGAACGTCTGACCAGCCGGCTTCAAGTTGGGGTTCCTATGACCCCTTCTCTGGGTTTGGTTAATTGGCTGGAGTGGCTCACAGAACTCAAGGAAACCCATTTACTGGTTTATACCAAGGATATTTTAAAGGATACAGATAAATAGCCAGATGAAGAGACACAGGGCGAGGTTCAGAACGGTCCTGGGTGCAGGCGCTTCTGTCCCCATGACGCTGGGGTGGGTGTGCCACCCTCCAGCATGAGGATGAGTTCTTGTTGACCTTTTCTGTTGGCCTCCACATGTTCAGCTATCTAGAAGCTCTTTGAAACCTGTCCTTTTGGGGTTTTATGGAGACATCAATACGTGGGTTTGATTGGTGAAACCATTGGCCATTGATTTAACCTTTAGTCCCCTCTTCCTTCTGGAATTGGGGCTGCGGCTGAAAGTCTTCTAACCCTGCCTTGGTCTTTCTGGGGCTGCCAGCCATCAGCCAGTCATAGCATGCAGAGAGACATTTTGGAGATTGCAGGTTTTAAGGAGTGTTACATTCCAGGAACTGGGGTTGAAGACCAGATGTATATATTTCACATTACAGGGATGTGAATTAGAATCTATCAGTTGGATAGGTACTGAATTATTACATGTTGTTTCATAAACTCCATTTACCTGACATAGTCAAGAAGTAAAAATATTACTGTTGGCCAAATATTAACTTAAATTGAGTTCAGTCAACTAATGCAAATCTTTTGAATATTCATTCGATCAGCATATACTCGTCCGAGTTTATCAAACTATGAAACAGATGGTTTAGAATTTTCATGGTTTCCCTCTCCTCCTGGGAAAAATATTACTTGCAGTGATATTGTTAATGAAGAAAAGTTATGATTTACTTCAGATTTTAAAAATATAAATGTTCCATGAACCAAAAAACTTTAGGATTAGAAGTCAAAGTTGTCTGGGGACGGGGAGACACCTCTTATTAACAAGATTGCCTGAACAAAGCATATTTGTATACCTAAGCCTTAATTGTACTCCACAATATCATAATAAAAAATATTGATTAAAAAAAAGAAAAACAAACTAAAAAAAAAACAGTCAAAGTTGTAAAAATGTTTTAAATGACACAATATACTAAAACACCCACCACTACTCTTTCTACGTTCATGTGGATTGCCTGTTTCATTTTAATCTTGTGAATAAGAGGAAAAAAATACCTTAGGAAATTCTCTGATCCAGTCCTAGGAAGAGATGACCATCGTGTTTGTAGGCGAGGACAGAATTCT
The DNA here is from genome assembly GCF_000164805.1 of Carlito syrichta. NCBI lineage: Eukaryota > Metazoa > Chordata > Mammalia > Primates > Tarsiidae > Carlito > Carlito syrichta. The sequence continues at coordinate 2,987 of NW_007246454.1, forward strand.
CTGCCTCAGTCTGTCAGAACAGAATGATCTGAGATCTGCGTGCAAGTGGGGCTCGGGAAACCTTGCTCAAGGGAAGCCTGTGCCTACAGCAAGGGCAGAGGTTCAGCAGAAGGCCACACCTGCTCTCATCCTTTATGCATGAACATTAGGTGTTAGGTGAATGGAGCCCCACAATGCAGTCTTAGATTCCGGGTGGCCTGGTAGTGGACCGGGGGGGGGGGTCTGCAGGGAGGTGTGGGGGGTAGGGATGTGAGGGTGGTGGTTGCACTAGCTTGAGCCTGTAGGGCAAGGTGAGGTGGTCTACAGTAAGTGAAAAAGGAGAACAGTAGGGGCTTGGGAATTGGGGCCCCCTGCCTAAGTTGTGGCAGGATTGGACAGGAATGGTGTTTGTTTTTTATGAGTGAACTGTCGTATTCCCTGGCTTAAGGTATCCAAGCCCCTGTGCATTGCTTCCGTAAATTTTGCCTTCCTCGAATTATGTCTGGGCCAGATGTAAACTTTCAAGTGGGGGGAAAACTGTTTAACAGTTTTTCTAATTCTTTTTTTTTTTTGAGTTGGAGTCTCACTCTGTCGCTCAGACTGGAGTGCAGCAGCCGCTCCCGGCCACCGCAGCCTCGACCTGCTGTGGCTCTGGCGATCCTTCCGCCTCAGCCTTCCAAGTAGCTGGAACTACAGATGCGCCCTGCCATGCCCGGCTGATTTTTTGATTTATTGTAGAGATGAGGTCTTGCCAAGTTGCCCAGACGGGTCTCGTACCTGCAGGCTCAGGCAATCCACTCAGCCTCCCAAGACGCGGGATTACAGGCTGAGCCACCGAGCCAGGCTTCTTCTAATTCTTGTGCTTACACGGTATAGGGTAGTGGGCTGGTTGCTGACAAAGTCTCTGGCAGAGATCGAGTTGCACATGGTTTCTGATGTCATCATTCTCCATGCTGGAAGTATTCATTCATCCATCCATTCATTCACTCACTGGCTTGCTGTCATTTTGAGAAGTGAGATGCTTGGAGTGGGACATGACCAAATTGAGTGCTTTGTAATCAGTACATCTAAAATTAATCACTAATGAAAATTTCACATGCCTACAAAAGTATAGGAAAATTGTAATCACTTATCCCCCTCACCAGAAAAGTATTAAGTAGATAGAGGCTAAGTTGCATTGAGATTTCAGGAGTAATTTCTTCAGTGATTTTCTGAGATTATCCATATCACCTATTCAACCAGACTCCATAATTTGGTGCAGGAGGGGAGGCTTTCCCCTGGAGAAGCAGGTCTCCCCATCTGAATGTTGCCGTCAAGCTCTGGGGCTTAAGACTGCTTTTGAGAACTCCAAGTTCTTTTTTATTTTTCTTCCTATGAACTGAGCACAGCTGGCTGTGCGTGTCATTATTTATTGACTTATCTCTTACTGTCTTGTATTTCTCACTAGAGAAGTTGTTGCTGGTGGCATGTCAGTTTATATATGTCTGGCTCCCATCTCTTGAGACACACAATTAAGTGTGGTCAACGTACAGTCTCTTTATTTTTGCCACTGAAGAAAAGCTGTTAGGAATGTGACATCTGGAGAACAGTAGAGACTGTTGGCTTAAGTGTGCTCTTGAACGTTTCCTGTAGATGTGTGGACCGCCTGTCTCTCTGTACCTGGTATGACTCCCCCTGTGTCCTGTGTGTACAGTTAGCTGCAGAGACGGAAATGTGTGTGCCAGCATGACTTTTTTCTCTGTCTCTTCCATTTGTACTTCAAGGCCTCGCTCAAATATCGCTTCCATTCTGTAATTTTCTCTATTCTCAGAGGTGGTGTTGCCCAGTGGTTTCTTTTATAAAGACTGCCTAGATTGCATACACATAACTTCTCTGTGCCCAGTCCTCATCTGTGAAATCACATGGGGTTGTATGAGGTAACACGTGTGATGAACTCGGAGCAGTGCCTGGCACATAGGGCTCACTCACTGTTAGCTGTTGGGGCTACTGTTTGTTACAAGCCTTGCATACACCCACTCTCTTCATTTGTTTTGGGGATGGGAAGGCGTATAGCATGTTATTCATTATTTGCTTAATATGGTGGGTTGCATATAGTAGGTGCTTAAACAGTTTACACAGTTACTGAGGCAGAGAACTTTGGCATGTTTTATTTTTCAGTAAAAGGTCAGCATACACAAAAGTATCTTGCCATTTGTGTGTGACCCTCGATGGCTTGGTTGTCAGTATCTCTTGATAAAGGTTTTCTTTTTTGTGTGTTAAGTCTCATCGGGTGGGCTGATATTAGTAAAAGGAAGATGATTAGAAAATTCATTAGGAGATTGCATTGACTATTTTATCATTGAATTAAATTGTTACTTTTTCATATTTACAAAACGCATTGGGGTTGTGTTTATTGTTAGCTAAATGTTTTTTCTTAAAATGTATTCTTTAGTTTTTAATATTGATTATCCTCAGTATGAGGAACTTTGCCTCACGATCATGCGAATTGTACAGATCTTATATTAGCAGGCCTGCCGCCTTCAGTAGTTAGGAGGATAAAAGTTTTGAAAGGTACAAGCCCTACTTAAACCAATAAATATTCTGTACAATACAGTTATAAATAGGGTCTTAATTCATTTGTTAATATTTCTTCAGAACATGAGCTTAATTTTGATTTTAAGCTCTCATACAATTTCCTGAGGGAAAAAAATTTTAAAAAATTCATGTTTTTAAATACTAAAAACATTTTTTAAGTGTTTTCCAGTTTAGTTTGTCTTTTTTGATGATACAGCTCAACAGTCATTAAGACTTTCAGTGTTCACAGGTGGCTTGATGCTTTAATCAACCCATCTACAGCTGCTCAGTACTGTGAGGGCATGGGTTCATTGTAAGTTATGACTTCTTTTTTTTTTTTTTTTTTTTGAGTTGGAGTCTCACTCTGTCACCCAGACTGGAGTGCAGTGGCCACTCCCGGTCACCGCAGCCTTGACCTGCCAGGTTCCGGCGATCCTTCTGCCTCAACCTTCCAAGTAACTGGAACTACAGGTGTGCGCTACCATGCCCGGCTAATTTTTTGATTTATTGTAGAGATGAGGTCTTGCCAAGTTGCCCAGGCAGGTCTCGAACCCGCGGGCTCAGGCAATCCACTCACCTCAGCCTCCCAAAGTATGGGATTACAGGCTGAGCCACCGAGCCTGGCTTATGACTTCTTGTTTATTTATTTTGGGGCATTTATTTTTCTAATAAAACTGGTGTAGTTAAGGATATGCCCTTTTGACTTTAGGTGTCTATAATCTTAACCACAGAAAAGAGACCAACTCACATGAAAGAATTAGGGAAAAATATTGGAAAGCATAGAAGAGCAATTGTGGTATAGTAGCAAGATAATTCATCTGCAGTCTTGTCCATTTATTCACCAAATATCTCCTGAATACTTTCTTCTCATTGGAGTCAAAACCTCTGAGGTTTAGCACAAGATCTGTCACTCCGAGCCTGAGCAAACTCCTTTCCTTCAGTGAATTGACCCCACCTACCTTGTAGGGTCAGATATGTTCATGTACATGAGTTTTCTGAACACTAAGGCATTGCACAAATAAAAAGTACCACCTAGAGCTATATCGTTTGGAGAGACTGTGTGTGTGTAGTAGCAGTTAAAAAGAACAAAACAGTGAGAGCTGGGATAGTTAAAGTGGGTAGGATTGTCCCCTTAAAAAAATAATCAGTAGTAAAGCCTGTTTTTAAGAGCCTTACATAGGGTCAGTGAAGTGCTGATTGAGTATCCCTTAGCTGAAATGCTTGGGACCAAAAGTGTTTCAGATTTTGGAATTCTTTGGATTTTGGGGCATTTGCACATACATAATGAGCTGTCTTTGGGGTGGGACCCAAGTCTAAACATGAAATTCATTTATGTATTGTACACACTTTATATACATAGCCTGAAGGTATTTAATTTTTCTCTGAGGGACATTGGATAAACTGTGTTGTGTGCCTGCAATTTGACTGCCATCCACCTTATGAGATCAGGTGTAAAATTTCCACTTGTTTTGTCATGTCAGCACTCAAAGAGTTTTGAATTTTGGAGCATTTCAGATTTTGGATTTTCAGATTAGGGATGTTGTACCTGTAGTTGGAGAAAGAAGGTAGTTTTCAGTAAGATGGAAAGATTATCTAATTGTGTCCTTTTGGAAAATAAAGAGATCTGCATGGGTGGATTTGTTGAATGGCTGAAGTACATCCCTTCAAGTTCCTGAATTTTTATTTTTTATATTGTTTCTAAATGAGTTTTACATTTCTCTCCCCCGTGAAATAGAGTCTACTGATTTTAACATCTTTCTGTTAGCTTAGGACCTCATTCTCAACCTCAGTTATGTGGACCTGTAATATAGTGATCAATTATGGAACGTCTGAGTTATTGATGCATGTAGGGCTCTTGCTTCATGCCTTGAGACCTCAGGCTACTATCATTTTTTAAATTGAGATATAATTCAAGCACCATAAAATTCACCCTTTTTAAGAATGCAGTTCAGTGTTTTTTAATGTATCACAACATAGTGCAACCGTCACCACTGTTTCTTCTAGAACATTTTCATCATCCCAAAAAGAAACCCCTACCCTACTTAGAAGTCATTCCCCGTTCTCCCTCCACACAGCCTCTGACAACCACTAATCAACTTTCTGTCTCTCTTGATTTGTCTGTTCTGGGCATTTTATATAAATAGAGTCATACAGGGTGTGGCTTTTTATGTTTGACTTCTTTCACTTAGCATAATTAAAGCATTCGTTTTACAATGAAAAATGCTAGGCAGATAATTGGGTGGGGGTAGGGAGGCTTAAGCGATCTTCAGAAAGAAGGAAGGTGATGTAAGAGGGAGAAAGATGAGATCAGATGAAGTTCCTGTGTAGCAAACGTTGAGTCCCTACCCTCCTGATGCCAGGCTGCGTCTGTGGTGATAAAACAGAGGAGGCTCTAGAAGGTATGCTGTTACCTCCTCCTTTGTTGATGATTTGGACTAAGTAGAAAGGAGAGTTATATCCTGTTGATGGACAGAATTACAGAGTGAACTCTTTGAGAAGGAGTTGGAAAGTCAGCTTTTGGTAGCATGACTTACTCCTGTCTTAAAGTGCACGTTCCGTTTCTGCCCAGTTTCTACCTACCTCTTGAGGTATGTGGGGCTTTTGCCACATGATGCCAGCCTTATCCTGGGTTATAGCTTTTTATGGGTCCTAACGCAGCTAGGTTGAGTTTTGGAAATATTAAAGACTGGAAAACAGGCATCTCAATAATTTCTTTTCATACCTTATTGCTTAATACTTAAGGTTTGGATAATTTACTAAACATTTACATATTATTACCTGGTAACTACCTTTTTTATTTATTCCATTGACAGCCCCTCCTATTTCCCCATGTTACTTGTTCATATAAGTTTTAATTCTTTAGCTTATGAATTCTTACAGGGCTTAAGTATTGTTTTATTTATATCATTCTAAAGTTGTGCTCATGGATTAGCCAGTTACTTTTTTTTTCTCTATTTGGTAAACAGTTGACTTGGGTAATAATGTGTGGCACTGTATAGCTGGATGACAGTGTAATTACACTCTCAATACTCCGTTCTTGTTTTACCATATTATCTTTAATAAATGGCAATCAAGTTATTTTTGTTTAGGGAGAAGACCTGTCATGCAATAGCTTTGTGTCTGCGGCACACAGCAGTCCTGTTTATGCCACTATGAATCTGCAGGGCTCACTGTGTCTGCAGTGACAGATGAAATCTGACAGAATCTGTTGGCATTTTCACTTCTAGGCATTATACATCTGATATAGGGTGAATTAAGCCTTTTGTATCGTTGAGCTGTGATTATTTAAGCTTGCTGGATAGCCTAAATATTTTGTTTGTCCACATTCACTTCTTTATTAAAAACTTTGTGTGTGTGTGTGTGTTGCTAATAAAGGAATACACATTCACTTTTAGCTTGGGTGAAAATTACCATGCCATTAAGAGTATTTTAGTTTCGTATTCAGTGAGTTTTCTGTAGAGATTTGTGACCTTTGTGCTAAATGAAGTTCAGTAATAATGAAAATTTATTGTGTTGATTAGCAGTTAAATAAATGTTAATGCGTAAGATTTAATTTTATTATTTAACATGTGTTTTTGTTTAGCTGTCTGTAAAATAAATCCTTTCATTTAAAATTTAGTCTCTATGTGTAGCTACCTACTCAGAGCTCCATCTGACTATTTAGTAGACACTCCAAAAGTCACAAGTCCAAAATGGAACTCCTCTTTCCTCCCCACAAATCTGCTTCGTGCACAGTTTTTCATCTCAGTTTAGAGCAAATCTGTCTTTCCTGTTAGGCCAAAAACCTCGGAGTCATCCTTGATTCCCCTTTCTCTCTCACTTCACATTGTCAGCAAACACTTTTGACCTTACCTTCAAAATACACCTGGTGTCTGATCACTTCTCACTTCCTCTACTGCGACTTTTTTCGTTCAAGCCATCTTCGTTGCTTGCCTGAGTTACTGCTACACCCTCCCAGCAGGTCTCCCTTCTCTGTGTTCCTTCTGTACCTTCTATTCTTATGACATCCAGAACGATCCATTCATGTACGTGTGGATGTATGGATGGATGGATGTGTTGAGTTGGAGTCTCTCTCTGTTACCCCGGCTGGAGTGCAGTAGCACGCTCATGGCTACCACAGCCTTCATCTGCTGGTCTCAGGCGATTCTTCCACTTCTGCCTTTCAAGTAGCTGGAATGACAGGCATGTGCCACCACACCCAGCTAATTTTTTGATTTATTGTAGAGAGAAGATCTTGCCAAGTTACCCAGTCTAGTCTCGAATCCCTGGGCCTAGGCAGTCCTCTTCCCTCCGCCTACCAAAGTGTGTTTACAGACATGAGCCACTGTGCCTGGATAGCGCGATCCTTTTAAAATGAAGGTCAGATCATGTTACTCCTCGTATTCCCCTTACAGTGGCCTGTGAAGGTCACCATGTCCCCCTTTTTTCTCAGACCTTCCCCCTTATTCTCTTGATTACTCTGCTCCTGCTACACTGGCCTCTTCCCTGTCCCTGAAATACACCAGACAAGCTTGCACCATCAGACTTGTGTGGTGGCTGTTTCCTCCGTGTGGATTGCTCTTTCTGAATAGCTGCCTGACTTTTCCCCTCACCTGGGTAAGTTCATAAAAATATGACAAGTTCATATTTTTCCCATCACCCTTTATGGGAATGTCGTCGCCATGAGGCCACACCTGATCACTCCACTTCAACACGTGCAATCTTTTTTTACTCTTTTTCTTTCCACAGGAGTTAATGTCTTGTAACATTTACTTCTGTCATTTATTATCATATGTACTGTGTATTCTCTCCTGTTAGAATGAATATCCTGAAGATGCCACTAGTTTGAATAGTGCCTGGAACATAGTACATGTTCAATAAATTGCACTTAATTGACTTTTATTGGCAACAGAATATTATTAGCACCCCAGAAGCCTTACTCATTTTTCCTTCCATTCGTATCTCTCCTCAGGTCTGATGCTTTTAGTGTTTTTTTTTTTTTTTTTTAACAGGATTTATTGAGAGAACAGAAACTCTCCCACAGTGGGGGAAGGGGTTGCCCTTGGTGTTGTTTTTAAAACGATTGGATGTCATTCCCGTGTCAGGGAAGGCCTGTTGTGAGTGGTGGTCTGTATCATAGAGAACTCTGTTCTTCAGGGGAGGTGGAACAGCATCCTTTTCGCTTGTGTTTTCCAGCATAGTCATGAGCAATGTGCAAAGCCAAAAACATGGAAACAGAAAGACTTTGTTGAATTTATGGAGATGTGTTTTAAATTGTTTCTGCAATCTTCTTACAAATACAGATGTCACAGAAATGAAAGCTTTCACAGTGTTACAGACTTGTTACGATCTGGATGGCAATCACTTTATTCTGTTGCATATAGAGCACTCTGCAGATGGACATCGGGTTAATTGTATTGCAAAGTGGAATGGTATTGATTTGTAACAAGTTTTTCTGCTGAGAAAAATTTAATAATTGCCATTAAATAGCATTAGGCTAATAAGTTGGGTAAATAAACAGTTACAGTCCCCAAATTTCTTGCAGCATGCCGTGACTGCTTTGCTTGAGAATAGTTACCACTGAGTAGAAATGGAAAGAAATCAAATAATGGTTGAAGTTAAAGGAAACTGCAGAGAAAATCTTCACAGGGCACTGTCCTAGATTGGTTTTTTGTTGGACAGAATTCTTCACGTGCTGCACAATAGCCAGTAATGAGGACAAAGGATTCTCATGCTAATAACATCATTGTTTGTTGAGCAGGTGTTAGATGTGAGGTCTCCTGCACCATTGGTTGTGTTCCCAGCAGTTCTGTAACAGCAGATGCGACTGTCTGATTTCTCTAAAAACACTGCTCGGTTCCCTCAGACTTCAGACCGTGGGCCCTTTACTCTACATCTTGCCTCCCCCACAGTTTCTTCCTGATTTTTTATTTTGTATTTGATGTTCTGATTTTCTCAAAAGGGCAACATGTATTCATTTTGAATTTAATGGTTTCGTTTAAGAAAATAATTTATTAAGAATAACAAATGTCCTGGCCCAGCCGAAAGTATTCTACCATTAGTCCAGGTGTTCAGTAATCATTTTGGCAAGTCTACAGCCTTTTTCTCAAGCATTGGTTAGGCTAATTGAGTACCTTTGTGATATTTTAAAGATCTGAAATTGGTTGTCTGTGGCTAGTGTTTCTTTTTCTTGGCCTTAGGGCTTTAATAATGAAACTTTCCCAGTATTAAATGCTTATTCTGAAGTATTCTTCAGAATACTTAAGAGTAATAGGATGCAACAGATTTATTCTACCTAATGCCGACCTACAGTGTATTTTACCTTTTGTATGAAAATTATGATGCTGGAGGCACTTTCTTTAGCCTGCATGTCATTCCTTTAACACTTCGTATTTGGTATTTGAGCTGCCTATGCCTGTCAGTGGTACAGCCATGATTTTTCCTTCATCTAACCCTCCGTGGAGGGTTTTTTCCCTTACAAAAAAAAAAAAAAAAAACCCTGGAGGAAAAAACCTGTACAACTTTTACTCTTATTATTATTATCAGTTAAGTGTGATTTTTATAGATAGAAAAACATGCCCTGAGCTTAATTTGAAAAAATACATTGTTAAATGAGAACAATTTAAAACATTTTAGGTTAAAAAAAAAGGAGAAACTCTAAAGCTGAATGTATCTCATGCAGAAATTGTAACCAAGAAAAACTAAATGATCTTTAATCATTGTGTTGTCACCATATGTTGGCAAGTTCATATTTGCATCCATTAGTTGTATATAGAGATAGATTAGTATGTTAGTGTGAATTCCACTTTATAACACACATTCTTTTAACAGGTTACATGCCTCTTCCTGGAGTCGACTTTTCAGTATTTGTGTTTAGTGCCCTAAATGAAGGTTTTTACCTTCAGTGTGGAAGAGAGCCAACTTTTTGTTGTTAGTGTAGCAGCATGATTAACTATACAAGGTTTGTTTTTTATAGCTGAGTACTAGAACAATGCTTCAAAGAGGAAAACATACAGGGAAGATTAGTAAATAGCTTAGCAATGTGTAAGGCTGGCCAGTTGTAATAATGCCTCCATTGGGTGGTTCTTGAATTTGTAAGCACATGCTTACATTTTTTCAGATAATAGGAACTAAAATGTCTAATTTTAATTTGCATTTCTGTTGCACCGTTACAGGAAATAATGGAAATTTTGCTTGGGTGAATGATTGTATTGGAGAAATATTACGTATACTTTGGTTCTGAAAGACTTTGAGCTCTTTTATGCAAATAATTAGTGTTAGAAAGGTAAAACTCAAAGGTACACATTTTATTTATGACTTCTGCTGAATCAGATCTGAAGAAACATACATTGCAATGATTTATTTAATAACAGAATAAAAATTGTAATGAGGCTAGTGCTGTGCAGAAACCCAGGACTTTGTTCATCTCACATTTTCTGGGAAGAACCTGGCTTCAGATACTCTTTTTCGTGTTCTTTTTGTATAAATACTTTTAGAAATCACAATATCTTTTGGGCCTCTTACGGTCTAGTAGATGTGGGTAGTAAATATGTTAAGTACAAAAAAGATAGTGAAAGATACTGAGATTATAATGATTGACTTAAAAATGGAAGGGTACAGATGAAAACCTACAGAGCACTACTTATCTGGTAAAAGAGGGTATATAACTGATAAATAAGTTATATACTGTTTGAAAGAAGATAAAAAGGAAATACTGAGTTCACATCTGAGGTAGACATTATAGCTCATTTATTTAGATTTTACGCCATTATCACTCTCATTTTACAGTTGAGAAGACTGCATCTCAGAGCTTGCATTGTTGATGATCATGAAAAGCCCAAATCCTAACTTTTAATCTCATTTTCTGTCTGTTAAATAAATCATTGTAAATGACTAGACACTCATGGAGGATATAATTTTTTCAATTAACTGAATTGGCATAGAGTATTTGATATCTTTAATTAAATACTACAACTAAACTTATCAAAATAAAATATTATGACCTTATTTAGTTCTTGAATGTATTCAGGTAGTAAGGGACTGTTGACATTTATAATAATAGCATGAAGAATTGAAGTTATCAGAGTAATCAAGCAAAATTTTTTAGTTCTATATTAGAATAGCATTTTACAATTTTAAAGGACACTTTCATATCTGTTATTTTAGCAACTTGAACCCTTTAGGAGAGCTACCAAAAATTGGTTTTGTTCCCACTTCTAAAATGAAGAAACACTCATATATCTTGGAGTTCAGGATCTGTCTTGTACATGTTTACACACGGGTATCTTTCATCCCAACTGTTAGACCAGAGCTGGGCACTGAGTGGTTATTCAGGTGGTTGAAGAATACTTGAAAGGTCACCTTCCAAAAGAAATGGGAGGTGTCAGTAAATGTCTAACACAAGTTGTTGAACATGGGTACTGTATTTTGAATTTGAGTACTAGTTACTGTCAATTAAAAATGAAGCATTTAATAAATATTTTGTTCTTTTTTAAAACATAGAGGTATAGATGCATCTTCCCCAAGACTTATAACAGTAATAAATTAGTGTGTGAATCACTGCCTGGCATATAGTAGGCATTCAGTCACTTACTAAGTGATGAATAACCACAGTGGAGACTTTTTGGACTTTTAGCTCTTTTTTCATTTTTTCAAAATGCCAACTCCCAAAGAATGCAAAAAGTAAGAGAATTTATTAATTCTCTTATTCTAATGTATTGATAATTTGTTGATTTATTAATGCTCAAATATAAAAATAGACTGGTTTTGTATGATTGCTCTGGTACTATATTCGTCTTATTCCTTATCTGATATTTAAATCAGAAAATAACCTGTCCACATATTACACTTACGTTTATGAATGTATTTGTGTTTTAAGTAGGGTGTGAAGAGGAAGAATTCTTCCGCAGAGTATGGAAAAAGGCATTTCTTTGACAGTGGGCTGAATTTGGAGGCTCATTTGCAAACGCACTTTCCACTGCATCTCTGTCTCAGATATTAGTTTGTAAAATAATTCTGACACTCCTTCTTCCATCCCTCCCCCGTTCATTAGAGAGAATAGCTTGAGTAAAGTCACTCGCAAGGAATTTGCAGTTTTCCATTTTGTATTCAAACAGTAACTCTAAAGACTAAGTTATAACAGTCTTTAGACTTTGCATTTAAAGGGATAATATTTCCATGTAATAATTTTCATTATCATAAAGAGAGTCCATTGCATATGCCAGGCAAGTGCATTTTTTATCTCTGGTTCCCAATTCTTACAAATTTTATCTTCATTTGTCACCATTGCAGAAGTATAGATCATGTTGCCCATTTGTTTGTAGTTGAATGCATTTTTCTTCCATCAAAAAAACAAATCCTGGCTTGATGTACATACCCCAGCTTCACACATTTCAGTAGGTGACTTGATCAGGTGGTAATTTTTTTTTTTAAGAGAGCAGAATTTATTAAGAGGACAGAAAAGCTCCCACAGTGGGAGGGTACCGGAAGGGTTGCCCGAAGGTGGTAATCTTAATGACAGACATCTGGTTTTGTTTTTTGAACCTAGGAACACTCGTTAAGCAGCATGGCCAGAATTAGCCATATCCTTGCTGGTGTTCCACTGCTTTTCATTCCCTAATACGGCACCTTAACTTTTCACTGTAACCCCTGATTGAGGGAAGGGTTTAGGGAATCAGGTGAAATTTGAAATTGTTCTACAAAAATCTGAGTTTGCTAGCCAAGTGGGATGTTGAAGATTTAGAACAAAATTTAGCACAAAAACATCTTACTTATGGAAACCTCAAAAAATAATGTGCCATGTTATAGAGTCAACAACATGCAAACATTAAATTTGTATGGCATCAGAACCACTTTGAGGACTTTTAGTGAAAACATCTCACATGGATTGCCTTTTAATCCCTTACATATACTTCCCTTCCAAAAAGGAGAGGGCATACTTGAGGAAAAGATAGAGTGCCCGTGAGAGGCATCCAGCCATTTCTTTCATTCAGTCAGTGAGTGTGTCCTTGCGTGAGGGAGGGCAAAAACTCTTTCTGTCTTGGTTGTTGTTTATAACCTGACAGCTCGTCCCTGAGGGTGGCTTTGTCTTTCCCAGAAGGGTCCGGAGCTTCATCTGGTACTCAGCACTAGGGAAACATTGGCCATTGGGGCCTTACTGAGGAATACTTATTTACTGACTTATTCAAGAGATGTTCCAAGGTAATTATGAATGTGGAATTTTTGCCTTTTACAGTGACTTCATGAGCTAACTCTGGAGTCAGATGTCATTTTGCCCTAATACTGTATATGATTTAAGGATTAACAAGATCAGTAGAGCATCCTGACTATCCAGTAAGATAGCTACTTAAAAAAACTCTTTCATTAACTATGTATGTATGTATTTAAGCTACTTGGTATTTTCCACATTTTTACAGTTTTGGCCACTGAAAACAAGCAGAAGGGAAAGAGACTAAGCTAGGATAGGGGCAGTTAAATTAGCCAAAGTTTGGTGTTCCAGGGACCCTGAGTATAAATGTCTAGTTTAATAAAATTTTAGGTTGTTTAAATTAAATATGATGGCGAAAATAAAGCATCTTCTCTGTTAACTCAGAATTTTAAAAGCACCCACTCTTGAAGGATTGTCTGCTAACTGAAAGTCATATGCCAGACCCTGACCTAAGGGGCTTGCCGTCTTTCCTTTAGTCTGGGCTGGTGGGTGGTCACTGTTGTGGGAGCTTTATCCGTCTATATCTACTGACTTAATGCTCGATCACTCTGAGTGAGGACTGTTGTTACCACAGTGTTGCAGGTGAGTGCCTGTGATGTAGTCACAATAGAAACTTGCCAAAGGCACAGAGCTGTTATAGTTAGACAGATGGCGGCCTGCTCCACTTCCTGTACTATCAACCTGTCTTCTGTGCTTACTCTTGATTCTATTACACCTCCTTATTGTCTCATGTGGAAAGGTTTCGAAAGCCCACTTCAGTTCATTGAAAGTAGCTGCTTTGAGGGTTCTGAGACCAGGTCTCTGATTTTGTATAAGAGGTTTTTTTATGGGCATGAGGTTGAAGAGTGGTGACATAACTTCATCTCTAACTTTATATCAAACTAGATCACCAGAAAAGTATTTAGTCCTATATTTTAGTAGGATTTCCTTATATTTTATCAATTTTTATAAGATGCAATTGTATGAAAAATATTTTTGCATCTCCTATAAAACTGTTGCTTATGTTGTTACTTATGAGAGAAAGTGTTCCCTTTATAAGAATTCACATGTTACATTCTTCAAGAATTTAGTTCCAGAGAAAAATTTCTTATAATCTGGTACGCTTCCTTCTATCAGCCATTGAGAATTGTTACAGTCTGTTGAGTCTTCTATTTTGCTTTGGCTGCAAGGAAGCTTGGCGTTATATTTAATTTTAGTTACAGTAACTTTATTAGTCTAGGCTTTTGGTATGGCTACTTTCTTCTCCACTTCTCTGTGGCAGGAGTTTTTGACCCATCCTGTGTTATCAGCTTCAGGGAGGTCACGACCCCTCTGAGATGACAGCTGAAGTTGTCTGCATGCAGTGTGAATCTACAGGGATGCCCTTGGCTTTCGCAGATTCCCAGAGGTCTTCCTCACCCCTCCTTCAAGAAGATAAAGAATGGTAATTCTCGGGCCGCCTTTTCATTTTATACTTTAATGGTCTAATTGTATAGAGTCTCTTATTAGAAACCTCTGTTAGCCTCTTTTCGCACTTGGACTGTTTATTAACCAAACTTTTATATTCATCAGCCTATCTCGGTTTTGACAGAAAGTTAGAAAGCCAGCCTCTCTGTAATTTTAAAAACATTCAGTCTTGGATATAGTTGATACTTTGTGCAAACTATGTAGCTACTATTTTTTATTCTATTAAAGGAGCTGTCTCTCTTTAAATTTGGTAATAGTAAATTATTTGTAAAGTAATTAATTATTAACTTATGTTTAAAATTAAAGTATTCAAACCATAAGATTTATATGAAAATAATATTTCTACATATTTTTCTTTGTTTTTTAGGTAAACAAAAGATTACACAGTTCTAATAATCTCTCTGGATTATTTATATATTAGGTGATAGAGCTCTTCCAAAATACATGGACATAGTAGTGTTACCAGCAGTTATTTGCTATACCCATACATTCATAGGTAAATATTATAACATTAAAGGAAAATAAAGCCTATGCTGCTGACCTCGCCACTCAGATTCATTTCCACGGCTGTCACGTTAACACTATTATTATAGGTCTTCCAATACGGATTATACTAGCAGGTACTCCCCTCAAATGTGTTGTAATCCAAGAGGGCACATGTGTTGTGTTTCTGATTGTAGAAGGCTTTTTGGCCTGATCGACTGTTTCTCGGCAACAAACATCAGTTGATCGAGCCGGAGGAATAAAACTGTCTGCTCTTCACCAGGTGATAACTTAGTTGCTTTAATTTATAAATTACTTATATACATACATATTTTTCTGTGTGAAGAGTTGATGATAGATTAAAAAACTACCAGGGTGTCATCATAATAGAAATGGCTACATCTGAATTGTACAGCATTGTAAGTGACGATTTGAACTGTACTCAGTTACTCAGTGGTTCTTCCCTTCACAATGATAGAGCACTGTGTGGCAGTGGTCTGGACACTAGGACTTGGGAAAATGAGCAACATTATTACCATTCAGCTTGTGACTCTGCAGCAGACTATGTGTGTGAAAAAGAATTTGTGACATACTTAACCTCAGACGTTGAAGTTTGGTTTGCCAACAAAACCAGATTTTCTTAAACCGTTTGGTTAGTATTCCCACAATAGAAAGAAACAAACCAAATCTGTAACATTGTCATCTCATTCATTATGAGGTATATTTTACTTTTGTATCTAAATTGGTTAACCAGTCTGTAAAGAAACTAGTAAGATTACAGTAATGGCTAATGTTTTCTACATTTTTTTCATTTAATAGAGAGTATATATTTAAGAAGCAATTTTTGAATGCTTAGCTTGTGAAAAGTGCTGAAATGGGTTCTGTAGGGGCATGCAGAGATGCCATTTTCCTTTCTTATGGGTTAAGGGTTAAATGTAAAAGAAAACTAAAACTAGGAGAAAATAGATTTGGAGGCTGACTTCTAGAAGTAAAAGAGGAAGTTATAAAGAAAATAAGAACCCATTTGACTAGACAAAATTGCAGACTAAAATGTTTCAGAAGTGTGCTGTTGGATGAGGAGAGGGAGAAGATCCTCCCCAAAGGGCAGATGACAAATGGGAAAGGTGTCTTCCTGGTGAGGTAGGCAGAGGGCGACTGAGCAGTGAGAGCCATGGCTACACGGTAGGTGCATGGGTGGAGCCCACAGACGTGGTCCACAGAGCAGGAAATACTGTCCTAAGCAGGCCTGTAGGAGATGCTCAGCCTCATTCGTAATCTAGGACTTGCGATTTAAAACAAGGAGTCTTGCACAGTGCTGCCCAAACTACTGCTGCTGTAGAGGACCGTGAAAGATGCAATTCTAAACAGAAAGCATACCGGCACTGGGCTTCAGTGGCAATACGAATGTTTCTTCATACTCTTGAATTCAATAATTTAATATGTGAACTATTACCTGTAGTTAGGTAAATGTGGACGTGAACGATGTTATGTGACATGAAATGGCAAATAAATTAGAGTTAATCCATTCATT
Source organism: Carlito syrichta (assembly GCF_000164805.1). NCBI lineage: Eukaryota > Metazoa > Chordata > Mammalia > Primates > Tarsiidae > Carlito > Carlito syrichta. The sequence continues at coordinate 19,165 of NW_007246454.1, forward strand.
GGATGGTTATGTGTCCAATAAAAATAAATGGGAAAACGATATATAGTAGTGTGAAAAAATACATATAGAAAGGAGTAGGTTGTATTATTTGTAATTTATGATTATAAGTTTATAAAATATAAATATAAAAAAACCTTGAAATCCAAAGAAGAAAATTCAATTAATAATCCTTGGCCAGGAATGAGGTTACAGGTGTTCTTACTTCTCTTCTGACCTCTTTAAAATAGTGTTATGTTAATTTTAAAATTTATTTGTAGATTTACATTTTTTGAGAAGACTTAGTTCTTGTTCTCAAGGAACTGCCTGTCTAGTATGATAGAACTACAATGCAAAGGAATATGGTTTTGACATGAGAGAGACATCGCTACGTGTTCTGGGAAGATTCCCACAGTTTTGCATTTTATGGAGGGCTTATGCTGTCTCCAGGCATGTATCTGGTGGTGGGAATGAATGAAGATGAATCGCTTGGTCCTTGCCGTAGGTGACCTCTGGTTAGTTGAGGGTACTCACCTTTACATCTAATTAGACCTTGATACCAGTCACGTTTTATTAAATACTCCAACTGATGAGTACCTCAGGAATCATTTGAAAGCATAGGGAGGAGAGCTAATTTTGGCCAACGGATGCTGGGGTAATCCTGGGTTTAGGGAACATCTGTTTTTCTGTTTCTGGAAACGTAAGTAGGTCGCTGTGGGGCAGTAGCCAGTGCCGAAGAAGCTGGTCCGGACTAGGAACACGATGAAAAGGCCTCTGTTCTCAAGGAGCATACTGTCCAATGTGGGAATCAGGAACTAAGCAAAGTCAAGTATATTGCCTTAGAAGTGTGTGTTAAGATTCATCTGACTTTATTAAAATTCCTAGTCCCCAAATTCTGATTCAGGACATTGTGCTGTTGGAAAGGAAATCCTAGGATACTGAGGGATTACATGGGAGGGGCTGGGGGTATTTGGTACTGACTGGGAAGGGGAAGGCAAGGAGTAAAAAGGACTTGCCGTGGGATCCGTCATGAGCTCTGTTTGGAAGAATGGGTAGAAATCAGAGGATGGATGGGTGTGAGGAGAAGAGAAAGCTGGAGAGGCAGGGTGTGCCAGACAGTTCAAGGAAGTTGTACACCATTAGAGGGATTGGGGAAATCCGTTTCCTTAAGGCCTTTTTCCTTATGCCTCATGCGGTGTTAGCATATGGCCATGTTGAAATTTGGCAATGAAAAGGATGAGGCCGGTGCTGGGATGTGGTTTCTGCTGTCACGTAACCTGGCCATCTTCAGCACATCTTGGAACAGCTTGTTGTGAGATGGCTGAGGTCAGTTTAAGGAGTTACTTTTATTTAAATGATTTATTAACACCCGGCGCTTAAAAATAGCACGGTATAAAAGAGAGGAAAAAGATAGAGGTTCATTATTTATCAATGATTTGTTATACGAGCAGAAAGCAAACAGTACAGCAATTTAGTGAGGCAGCTGAAGGCAGTTGAGAAATACAGGTTTAGAAACAAAGTTGGGAGAAAGGGGACATTGCCAGATAATTGACACCGCCCAGATGGGAAGTGGTCTGAGCTCTCTTCTTTTTTCCATTTTATGGAAGTATGAGCTTCTAAAATATTTACTTTTTTTCACACATGGTACCTGTGTCTTGATTTTCATCAGATTTAGCTTCTTTTAATCTAAACTACTTTACTATTGGATAAGTTTCCCAGTGACTGGGGTTGAAATACTCCAGCAAAGCAACATCAGTCAAGCCAGTGTGGTGGCCATGTGCCTATAGTTATAGCTACTCTGGAGGCTGAGGCAGGAAGATTACTAGAGCCCAGGAGATTGAAACTAAGCACCCTATGCTTGCACCTGGGCAACGTAGCCAGACCCCATCTCTAAAAGACAATTTTCTTTACTGCACTTTCTGGGAGTATCTATTAGTAAACTTGATTTCCCAGACAAACTGAGTTTAGTTCTAGAGACAGCACCATGCTGCCATCGTAAGCCTCCAAGGCAGCTGTGAAGGTCATTCTGCTTGCTTGCTCTTTAGACTAAAGCTGGCTTGAGAGTCACAATCACCTCATTTCTTTTTTGTTCTTATAAATTTCTTATTGCAGAATTCTTTTGAGGATACACATGCTGAAGTCAATAGGATTATATTTATAGTCTCACCGTAATATTTCTAATTAAAATGATGGTAGTTTATTTTAGCTAATTGTACATCTAAGTGAGATATTGATACTGCTTTATCATGTTGAATACTTGGGAACTTATATAGCTGTTTTTATTAGTCTTCTATTTTAAAGGATAGCCCATAACACGATATATATGTGTGTACTAGTTGTATAAACTAAGGAAACTTTTGTGTTGTAATTTTTGATTAAAAAAGTGGTTAGTTTAAATTAAAGAGTATGTTATTTAATGAAGGGCATTTTAATTCTTGTACATTTAAGAAAGGAAAAGTGTGATTTGTTGAGATTATGTCAATTTCTATGAAGGCAATTAATAAAGTCCTTTTTAAATTATTAGAATTTATAAATTCTTCATAATTAATAATATTAAATTAAGTCTCTGAGTTCTTTCTGAATTTTAATATGGTGATTCAGGTATTTGATGTTTAGTTTTCCACCTACACGTGTTTTCTCCTTGTCTCTAAGGATGCTTGTATGCTTACTCACACATGTGCACGTTTAAAATCACTTTCCCCTTGTTGCTGTTTGTTTCTGTTTTATTCTCCCTCAGGTTCCTAGAAAGGCTTCTGATCTGGCTCGAGTAATATGCCGTTAGTTTCCGTTCTTCCTGTCCTGCTTGCATGTTTTGATAGAGCACTGTGTACTTAAGCAAGAATAGAAACCTATTTCTTTAGGTATTGTGAGGCACGAAGGAATTGGCTCCAGCTTCCTCATGTCTCCATTTTCCCGCCTCAGGTTGGGAAGAGGGTTCTTGTGTGGACTGTGTATTCTTTTCCTCTGGATGGATGTAGCTTGTGGGAGAAGCTGTGAGCACAAGTCCTTCTGATCCACAGCGCCTCTGTGTGGGTTTTCATCTTTCAAGCCAGAACTGTGGTGGCCTTGTGCTGTCATCTAGATGGGATGGCTGTGGTGGCACCCACGGCACATGACTCAGACTGAGATCTTTTTTGGTCCAAGAATCTTCCCCTTCCCAACTCTTCTCCATCAGAGCGGGACTAGCCCTTCCCTGGTTCTTTCACTCTAGAACTGTTAAGCCACAAACAGAGCTTTCCTTATTATTTCTGTCTAGGGACTAATTTCACAACTGGAGGTCTGCAACGAAACAGTTGTTCGTAGGGAGCTTTATTGCTTTATCTTGCTTAAGAAAGACAAGTTTAATATACTAATATTTTATCGCTTTCTTCTGGCTATTTACTTTTTTTTTTCTCTTTTAAGAGACAGGGATCTCACTATGTTGCTTAGACTGGACTTGAACTCCTGGGCCCAAGTGATACTCTAGCCTCAGCCTTCGAATAACTGCAACTATAAGCATGTGCCACCATGCTTGGCTTTACTTTTGTAAAATTTATGGTACATTTGAAATAAAAACATTCTCTAGTTCTGTATGTGGCAGATTATTTTAATCTCTTTTTTAATTTGGAAAAAATGTCAGCGTTTTGTAGAAAAATGTGCAGTATACAGGCTAGAATATGCTTTACCTTTATAATCCTCCAGGATTGTAAGATTAAGCATCAGAATTTTAAGAAATCTCCATTTGGTGTGATTTCTTATGTTCTATATTTTTACTTTTTCTTCATTTAGATGTCTCCTTCAACTATTCAGCAACAGCTGTAAAACACACACACACACACGCGCACACACACACACACACACACACACGAAAACAAAAAACTTTCTGGGAGAGATGACTGGTAGAAATGGATTTAAAAAGAAAATGAGAGGAGATGACAGTACGTTTGTAACCACGTGTTGTCCTGCACAGTGTGAGTTGATTATGCTGGTTATGGAGGCTGAGCCCAGCATATTGGGGCTGGATGCCCACATGAGGATGGTGACTGAGCGTGTGGGGTCAGAGTTTGACCCTGAGCACACCCAGGAAACGACCAGGAGCTTACGCGGGGTTAGAAAGACGAGGTACAGCAGTAGACGTCCCCTGGGGGAGCCGAGATGGTGACCGGGAGGAATTTAGAAGGACTAAGGGAGGAGAAGTCACCCACAGTTGTCAGGAGCAGAATGTGAGAGAGGGTGAGCCACAGTATTGGAAACAGTTCTGATGTGAGTGGGGCCAGTAGTGATAGTAAAAGAAGAAATTCAACATAAGCATGTTAGCATCGACTGAACGGTACTATGACCTATTGAAGAAGGCCCCTTAATGTGCTGCTTCTGGATGACTAATTTTAAGTAGTTTCCTTTTGTTTATCAGTTTCATTAATAATGAGAACAGTTCAAGAAGCTGTCTACCAAAAATGAGATCATGGTGTTGATTATAACAAATATGTTTCTTTTGTGGTGATCTTATACAAATGGATCAAACACCATGAAAGGAGAAGGTATTCGTCAAAATGTTTTGGCTTGTATGAAATAAGACATTTTCTGAAACACACATTTTTGACCATTTATTTCTTTAAGATGACCAGTTTTATGTAGGTGAAATCTGCTTTTGTGAATGATCACTGCAATGGAAAATAAGTCACAAAGTCACTTGAAGAACTGTGTGACAGCCGCTGGGGGTCTATCCCCTCTCTAAAATAGGGCAGCCTTTCCATATCCAGAGGGGCCTGCCCCTACAACACTGTCTGCTTCATTGATGGTCCTCGTGAGTGAGAGAGAGAGAGAGAGAGAGAGAGAGAGAGAGAGAGAGAGAGAATATGCGCTCACGTATGTGTGCATGCCAGCATATGTATGACCTTGAACTGGGAATTATTCCAAGTGTAGCTGTGCTTGTTGAGTCTTATATTTAAGTTATCTTTTGGGCATGGTTTGGCAAAAGGCCAGGTTTTTCCCCCTTCTTTTCTGTAAATATTTTGTGAAAGCACAGGATTGTTACTGAATTTTTTCTTAGGGAAAAAATAGTGTTGTTTTTTTTTTTTTTAAACCCATGCTAAGCATGATGGGTCACACCTGTAATCTTAGCTACTTGGGAGGCTAAAGTAGTAGGTTGCTTGAGGCCCAGAGTTTGAGACCAGCCTGGACAACATAGCAAGATCCCTGCCTCTTAAAAAAAAATTAATAAATCCCTTGACTCAAATATTGTAATTTTTCTTAGAGTAGTATTTAAAGACCAAAGTGTATATATATGTGTATATGTTACACATAGAAAAATTACAGTGCATTATATCTGCCCTGTGGAAATTGTCTGGATGATTCAGAATATTGGAGGAGATTGATGGAACCCATTTCCTTAAATGAAGAATTTCAGTGGGAGATTTGAGGGTGAAGGGACCCTTAGAGAATTTTGTCAATTTAGAAACAAAGGTAAAATTTGCTAGTTTTGCTTACTTTTTTCTGCTTGATAGTGTAACAAGAGCTAGGGATAGAAAATATGTGGAATTATATCAGTAGTAGACTGCAAAATCCTGCTGAAGTTTGTTAAATATAATACTTTTCTGGAATTCTCTTTTCTCACAAAAGTAAATTATATTCAAAAAATTTTTTTCTGCTATTTAAAATAATATCTCAGAGTTAAATCTGAAGTTTCTGGTTATCTTTGTGATTCATCACAATGAAGTTCTAGATTTGTGTGTGACGTTGGGTTAAAAATTACTTATCTGTGTGTCTCTGAAAGCATCCTATTTACAAAGGGAATTTCTGATATATTAGTCCTTTTTGTTTCATGAGTCATGAAGCAGACATAAGCATAATGGCTGTGTTATGCAATTTACAAACAGTATTATCTAATCCATTTATTATGTATTCTTATAATGCTGTGTATTTTTTTGTACTGAAAAACAGCTGTAAATTATCAACCAGTACCAGATTGTACTTGAATTATTTTCAGTCTACCAGGAATATTCATACTGTAGTTTTAATGAAAATAATATGTAATAACCCAGGAAACATAAAATATAGGATATGAAAATGATATACAGTAAGCCAATTATGTTTAAAAATGTACTCTATAAAAAAGACAAGACAGTATTCTACATGTGATCAACTCCTATAATTTAATGGAACTCTATATTTGGGAAGCAGGGTAAGGGTGTGGTAGAATCCTTTTAAGAGTTTGGGAATAATTATGTTTGAAAGTCTTTTCAAAAGCGTGATATTTTGTGTTAGAGATGCAAAATCATTTGGAATGCATTGGTGCTAGGATAAGTTCCCCCAACCCATCTCTCCAGCTTTATTCAGGTATAATTGACAAATAAAATTGTACATATTTAAGGTGTACAATGTGGTGATTTGTGTATGTGTATATTATGAAGCAATTACCGTAATCAAGCTAATAAGCACATCACCTCCACATAGTTGCCAGCTTGTGTGTGTGTGAGAACATTTAGATATTAACCAGAATATTTTGATATTCTGGTTTCCTTTCCTTCAGATATATATCCAAAGTACGATTGCTGGATCAGTGTTAGCTTTTTTTTTTTTTAATTTTTTAAATGTTTTCAGGAACTTCCATACTGTTTTCCTTAATGGGTGTACTGGTTTACATTCCCACCAGTAGTGCATGTGGCACCCTTTCCTCAAATCCTTGCCAACACTTTTATTTTATTTTTTTATGATAGCCATCTTAACAGATGTAGGGTGATAGGGCATGGTTTTGATTTGCATTTCCCTGATGGTTAATGATGTTGAGCATCTTTTCAGGTGCCTTTTGGTTGTTTGTGTGCCTTCTTTGGAAAAATGTCTATTCAGGGGACTGGGTGTGGGGGCTCATGTCTGTAATCCCAGCACTTTGGAGACCGAGGTGGGAGAATTGCTTGAGCTCAAGAGTTCGAGACCACCTGGGCAACATAGCAAGACCCTTCTCTACAAAAAAAAAGGGAAAATGTCTATTACGGTTCTTTGTCTATTTTTAATTAAATTATCTGTTTGTTTTGCTATTGAGTTGTATGAGCTTCTTATATATTTTAGATATTAGCCCCTAAATTTGCAGCTATTTTCTCCCATTCCACAGGTTGTCTTTTCATTTTGTTGTTTCCTTTGCTGTGTAAGTTTTTAGTTTTAGTAGTCCTTCTCTATTTTTGCTTTTGTTGCAGTGCTGTTGGTGTCATATCCAAGAACCATTTTAGGGAGCTTTGTTCCATATATTTTTTTCTAGGAGTTTTATGGTTTTAGGTTTAAGTCTTTAATCATTTTTGAGTGAATTTTTGTGTAACATAAGGTTCAGATTCTTTCTTTTGCATGTGGCTATCCTGTTTTCCCAGCACCACTTGTTGAAAAGTATCTTTTCTCTGTTCTAGGTACCCTTGTCAAATGTTAATTGAAGGTGTATGCATGAGTTTATTTCTGGACCCTCAGTTCTATTCTCTTGGCCTATGTGTCTATTTTTGTGCCAGTACCATACTGTACTACAGAGTCATACTATAGCTTTGTTATGTCATTGAGTTTAAAATCAGGAAATGTGGTGCTTCCACCTTTGTTCATCTCTCCCAAAATTGCTTTGGCTATTCAGGGTAAAAAATGTTTTTCTAAAAAAATCTGTGTAGAAAGAGTGGCAAATCACTGAGATGGACATAATGTTTAAACTTATTGTGGTCTTAAATTTTGGTATACAAAGTCTTTAGCTTCAGATGGCTAAAAGCTCTTTTGGAATTATGCTAACTTGTTTTCTAAGCGTACAGAGGAAAAGAACTTCCCTTTACTGAGAAAAAGCAAGCAGGAAGTTGGGTTAGAGAACAGAGATGGAGAGCAGGACCCTTAGACGGGAGGTAGAGGTGTGTTCTTGACTGAGGACGAAAGCATGAGGTTGAGTCACAGCAGGACATGTAAATTCTCTCCTTAATGAACTAACTGCTTGGACGTGGGGAAAGTGGGATGGGGGGCGGATTTTGACACCTACTTGGGTTAGGTGAGTAAAGAACCATAGATTTTTGTCTTTTATTTATTTACATTTTCTCAGGTTTTTATGGGAATCTGATGTCTATATATGAGACCCATATGTAAAGGTATTATATTTAGCTATTTACACAAGGATCTTCTATGTGTTTGAGTTGAACTTCTTGAGCAATTAGATGAGTTAGCTTCTTGAGCAGAATTTCTGCAAAACATCTGCCTATGAGAGAGGTTTTGGCTTTGGCATAATTGTGTCTGTTCTGACAGCAGTGGGCTGACTTAGATTCAGGTGCTTGAGTCTCTTTGGAGCGTAGTGATATGGTCATGTCAACATGGTGGAAGAAGCTCGTCTTTTTTTTTTTTAATAGTAAATGAGGACTTAATTTCAGAGCTATAATGATGTTAGGTATATGTAGGAAAAAAAGTTGGTTGGTCCACCACTCTTGCTTGGTACACAGCCCTGCTTAATTATAAGGAGTATGACTGCTTATTCAGAAACCATTTCAGTCGTTTTGATTTTGGTAGTATCTTGGTAAAGTTCCAAAAGGAGCATGTAAAAGCCCTGACTCCGTCCTGTTATTATATAACTGGCTCATAGTTTACTTTTTGGACGCAGGGCAAGATATTTTATCTATTTTCAAAAATCTTGGTGTTCCTAGCCCTTTTACTATTTTTAAGACTTTGGAGAAACAGCATAGGTCAGTGTACCTCAGAAGAGGTAGATCAGAGTCTCCCTATTGTTCTTACCAGCTCCTTGCTGGGGCGACTCAGAATGCAGTTTGTTGTACTCCATCTTACTCCAAGAGTGTTTGTGGCAACTCCTAACAATAGCAGTTAACATTGATCGAGTGCTTACTGTGAGCCAGGCACCCGATCTGACCTATGAGGTGTAGGTACTGCTGTGTTATCTGTGCTTTGCTGTTGAGAAAATGACAGAAGGGTTAAGTGACTTACCAAAATGTCTGCAAACCTAGGAAGTCTAATCTTTGCTCCCAGTCTCAACAGAGGGAAATGCAAATCCGAACGTAGGTCTGACCAGGAAGCAAAAGAAATTTGGACTGATCCTGTCTTTAGGTTCCCTAGCTATTATGGCTGGACCATGACTTTGTCTCTGGATTTTATGTAGCAAAGAAGAAGGAAAAAACGTGGGGAGGGCGAATGGCTTAAGGGAAACACCACATAAAACCCTTCTCTTAGGACTTAATTCGCCGATCAAGTCCCTTGTGGGAGTCTTGAAAGAAGTCCCTGGAGATTTGGGGGATGATTTCTTCAGCAGTATCCCTATATCATGTGGTGCTGGGTTTAACGGGACTGCTGCTGCGGTGGCTCAGCCTGTAATCCCGCCCCTTTGGGAGACTGAGGTGAGTGGACTGCCTGAACCTGCGGGTTCGAGACCCGCCTGGGCAACTTGGCGAGACCTCATCTCTACAATAAATAAAAAAATTAGCCGGTCATGGTAGCGCGTGCCTGTAGTTCCAGCTACTTGGAAGGCTGAGGCGGAAGGATCACCGGAGCCCAGCAGGTCGAGGCTGTGGTGATCGAGAGCGGCCACTGCACTCCAGTCTGGGTGACAGAGTGAGACTCCAGCTCAAAAAAAAAAAAAAGAAGAAATTTGAGGCCAAAGTGCCAAAGCACGTGGTGGTAAGTTCTGTGAGAGACCAGGAAGATGTGGCCCAAGCACGCATGGTTCGGTATGACTCATATATACACATCCAGATAGCTTAGGAACAAAATGGACAAAGCTATTTGCTAGTCCCTCCTGGGGTTTGTATATACTTAAGAAATCAGATGAGCAGAGAGTAAACATCTTTGTTTTAAAGTTGAGAACAAGGAAAATAGTGGCAATTATATTCGTATCATTAAGCTCACAACTGAATGAAATAATTATCCCAAGCTAGGGGATTGTCATGAAAGCCAAGAGGTAAGTTTTTCAGTCCTGTGAAATGTGACATAGAGATGCCAGACTAGGTAAGAACTGAAAAATGTCCGCTATGTTTTTTGGGTATTTTAGTAGAAGCGGATCTTGGGTATTTTAGCAGGATCAGCATCAGTGGAGTGTTGCAGAGTCGAAATCCGGTTAAGCTGGGTTCAGGAGTGAGTGCAGGGTGAGAAAGGGCAAACCTGTGTGTCGACATCTCTGTAGAAGCAAGGCATAAAGGGAAGAAGGAGAGAACCAGAAGTCAGGGGACCAGGGTTGGAGGAGGGTTTCGGTTTAGGAAATGGGAGAGGCTTGAGACTGTTGAGAACACTGCGGAGAAGACGTCCATGGGGAGGGAAGAACTGAGGATTCAAAAGCAGAGTGATGATTGACGTCAGGTGGGTGTGGCTGGACCTGGAGGGATGGGATTCGGGTCTCGGAGGGTGGCAAATGGGTCAACGCTCCTGAGAAGTCCAGGCGCCTCTCCTACTGCATGCCCTTCCCCAAGTGGTAAGAAGTGCAGACATTGTGAGGAGGGTCACCTTAGAAAGGTGACTCCAGTGAGGGTGAATCTAGCCTGCATGGCCAGACTGCAGAGGGACTGGGACCTGCTCCCTCCTAAGCCCTAAGTAAGGCCTGCTGAAGGGGAGTGGGGTGGAAAAGGGGGTCAGGTAAAGAACACTGGAGGGACAGAGAATCCTGGTGAACACAACAGCAAGTTCCCATCTGCCATCCCTCCTGCCACTGGTTGCTCTCACTCTCAGACTCTACCTCAGGGGCTTCCTCCTCCAGGAAGCCAACCTGGGAGGGAAGCTGGACTTGTCTTCCTCGCCCAGGAAGCTTGCTTTAGGCGGGTGGTGCACTTGAAACCCACTTAGAGTTGACCCATAGAGTTAAAAACTTACATCCAGAGACCTTTGGGTCTATGCTGCTGTTGGGGTCACACTGAAGTAAAGAACGTAGAAGGCGCTCAGAGACTGGGCTGTGTCTATTAGCTGGAAAGGGGCACAGCCTGCCAGGAAATCAGTTCTCACCTTCCAGAGGGCCAGGATTGGAGGGTGGAGCTGGAGGAAAGAAGGCAGAGAGGAAAAGTTCATTGCCGCCACACAGAGGAGCGGTTCGGGGAGCCTCAACTGCTCTGGGACCAAAGGGCAGCTTTTAGTAGCTTGTTTGAGCTGAGCAGCAGCAGCGGTTGGCACAGTTTGTGCAGGGCACTAGAGCCTGGCATCGGGAGAGGACAGAGGGTCGTGGCCGTGGAGGTGGCAGTGGGCAGAAACCTGGGAGGAGGAAAGCCAAGTGCCCTGGGTCTGGCGAAGCGCCTTGTGGAGAAGAGGTTTGTAAGTGAACAACACGTCTTGTCAGGCCCTAGCAGCCCCAGGGCTAAGGCTCAGGAAACAGGGCCAAAACCACATTAGGAACTATAATGTCCTTGGAAAGCTTGGTTCGGAGCCTTCTGTCTAACTGGGGACCCCAGAAATGCCTTGTGCCAGCACAGACCCCGAGTTGCTCCTGCGTGGGCTGGCTGCTGGTGGCGTGGCAGTGGCCAGGTGCCTTCCTTTCCTCTAGGCCCTTGATCCTGTGGTGAAGACCCCTTTCCTCTTTTCTCCTACCACACCCTAGTTAATGACTGCTCCTTCTGCCCAGCGGGCTCTCCCGGCCACTAGGTGTTCCTCCTTGGGGGTGAGGGGCCAAATCCCGCGCTCTCCTGCTGGTTGCAGTCCACTGCTCTGTGCTCGGGCTGCCTTCCAGCATGGTGGCTTGTACTGGGGTGGTGTATTTGTGCATGCAGGGCCTGGCTGATCTTATCTTGCTCTCCTGCACTCCCATCTAGGAGAGCCTCACAGCCTGGGCTGTTCTGTGCCTCGGGGAGGAGCCTGGAGCCAAGGCTTGGAGTTACGGGAAACATACATTCTGGCTCACAGACACCCTGGGGCCGAGGCTTTGCCCACTTCCCTGCAGGGCTGGTTCTCTGTCCTAGTCAAGTGTTGGTGTGGTGCAGGTATTCTGGCCTGCGGAAATTATAGAGTACATACAGAGAAGCAAGGTTCTGATACAAGTACCAACTGAGCGACAGTCTCCAAGCCTTGCCAAAAAAGTAAGAAGAAAATGATTTGAGTGAATGGGTTATTATTGGCATCTGATATTTCTAGCTTCCTGTGTCAGAAAGCCCTCTGTTAACTCTCATTTATTTTTACTAGTTGTAATGTTTAATAATTGTTTCAGGAACTCATTCAACAGTCTCTCTTAGGTGTACAGTTGTTTTTTTCACTTTTCTCATGCAAATCTAGTATTTGATCACAAGTGTTGGGTGAAAAACGATAATTGTTTGACAGTTATGAAATTGAAAGCAACTGAATTCATATCCGTTTGTCAACAGGCTGTCTCTGATAGATCTCCTTGCTTCTCCTCTAACTTGCCTCTCCTCAAACTGGAAGGAACAGACTTCATCTTACTTGCCCATTCCTAGGCACTCAGAAGTTCAGATGTTTAGAAATAATAAAGAGACGTGGACCTGGAGTTTCAGGAACTTGGGTTCTAATGGTCCTTCAAAAGATGCTGAGTGTGTGCTGTAGGGTGTGTGTGTGTGTTGAAGTGTGAGCATGGGATGGTGTATTAGTGTTCTTCAGAGAATCAGAACCAGTTGTACACACAGTTGTCTGTGTGTGTGTGTGTGTGTGTGTGTGTGTGTGTGTGTGTGTGTGTGTAAGAGAGAGACAGAGAGAAAGAGAGAGGCCTGAGAACCAGGAGAGCCAGTGCTGTATGTTCCAGACTGATAGCTGGCAGGCTCAGGACCAGGAAGAGCCAGTGTTTGAGTTTGAGTCCCAAGGCAGGAAAAGATTGATGTTCCAGCTGAAGCAGTCAGGCAAGAGTTCTCTCTTTTTTGTGGCAGGGTCAGCCTTTATGGTCTCTCTTGGGCCTTCACCTGATTGATGAGGGCCACCCACATTAGGGAAGGGCATTTGTTTTACTCAGTCTTCCAATCAGATGTTTATCTCCTCCAAAAAACACCCTCATAGAAACACCCAGAGCAATATTTGACCAAATATCTGGGCACCCTGCATGCAACTCAGTCAAGTTGACACATACAGTTAATCATTATGGGGGGTTTACTCTTCTAAAGCAGTTTTATATCATAAGAAGCAATATGGTAAGTCCTCATGTTATTGATAGGTTCTTTGAAATTGCAGCTTTAAGCAAAATGATGTACAGAGGTCCTTGAATGGCATCGTTCAGTTATAACACTGATGAGGAAAAATTGGTTTCATAGATGTCGTTTCACTTAAAGTCAGTTTCTAATAACCTATTAACAGTGTTACATGAGGGCTTACTGTGTAATAATTTTAAAGCATCATGAAATTAATGAATAGACTTCTAAAGTGATTGAACTTTCCAGCATTACTTTATTTGAAGTTGACATATAGTACATGCTGCTTAAAATATGATCCAGATGTTACCAGATGTGGCTCTTCTTGCTGACTGAGAACCTTTGATATGACGGAAGAGGGCTGTTGACAAAAGCAGGAGGGCTGTGTGTTACAGGACTGGGCTGCTGCTTCAAAGGTTATTTTTAAAGCACGGTAGCTGTGAATTGCTGTGCTGGTGTATTTGGGTCTACCTGTGGTGCTGATTTCTGATCTTGGATCATGTTTAAAATAGAGTCTATAAATGCCGACAATTACTATCTTTGGATACCCTTTGAGCTTACGAAAACTCATATTGCTGAAATGTCTGGATTCATTAAGAAAATGATTTTCAGTGTCTGTATATGTCTTCATACATCTGTTCCATAATTTATCCCTTATCACTAGAATTCTTTTTAAAATAATGATACACTGGATATTATGATTTAAACATATTCTGCATAGCTCTCATTATTTCTTTAGAATACATGCTGTGGAGGTAATAAATAAATGGAGTGGAGCTGTGTCAAACTGTTTATTTTTGAAGAGTTTTGATAAATATTGCCTACTTGCCCTTATTTATTGACTCACATGCAGTCAGTAATAACAGCAGCTAACTTCTTTTGAATGCTGCTCAGGACCTGCCTTTTTGTGGTTTATTCAGTTTTATCCTCAAAGTAACCTTTTGAGGGAGCTGTTATTCACATCCCCATCAGGAAACATCTGAGTGCCTGCTCTATGCTGAGTGGTGGGTGATCATATCTGTTCCTGTGATGCCCACGTTCTGGAGGAAAGACTGAGGGTTAACAGTGGCTCTCAGTGTACTTAGTCGCAATGATGAGAAAGGCTATAAAAGAGAAATTCGGGCTGCCCGGAAAGCAGATCACACTGGGTGAGGGAAGGGGTGGCGAGAAAGGGGTTATTCCTGAAAATTCCTTTGGAGCCCAAGTTTAGCTGAAGTGGAAGGAAGTGTTTAGGCCGAGGAGGCAGCAGGTGGGAAGGCCTGGAGGCGATCAAAGGTGGGCTGATCAAAGGTGGGCACAGCCGAGGAACTTGTTAGACCGGGTGTGACTGGAAGCCTGCAGTGTCTGCTGTCAACTGGCTTAAGACAAGGCTGGGGCTAGATCCTGCACAGTCTCTCTGGACAGGTTAGGGATTTAGTTCTTTTTCCTATCAACTTTAGGAAGACTTTGAAGTGTTTTTAGCGGAGGCGTCCTACGATGATTTGCATTTTAGAAGGAACACCTTACCTGCTATGTGGACAGTGGTTTTGTGTGAAATTTTCTGTTGCCCTATGGTTTCAGCAGCCTTGTTATTGCCACTTTAATAGGTAGAGGTGCCTAAGTTTCTGAATTAAAAAGAAACCAAAAACCTGAGAAGGAAATCTATAATCATGGGGTGGAAAGAAGAGTTGAAAGAGGTGTCTTGGGAGGAGAAGAAGCAAAGGATGATCTTGAATGCCCTGTCTTTTTGTTATCATGTCCGAGGGCTAGGTTTGTATTGAAACAGAATATGTTGCAACAGATCCCAATTCACTCAAAGCATGAGTGCGAGCTTCTTTCTATTCATAATCGTGTTTCCCTTCCTCTCATCTGATTTCCACAACCCACATAGGAGAGGATGTCACTTAAGGGACTTTACTGAATGAGACTATGGGCTTTGTAGGTTGATCAGGCGGTCTTGGGGAGAGAGGTAGAGAGCAGCTTATTTTTTTAAAATTCTGTCTCTTTTTATCTGGCTTGTGATGCTAAGGAGAGTAAGACGGCTATCTGGCCTGTGCACAGGGTGTCTGTCAGAGAGGCTCCCTGATTTTCAATCATTCATTTCCTCGAGACAGCTCCTTCGCTACGTTGCTCGCCTCCTACCTCTTTCCCTCAAGACACAGACAGTAAATTACATTTCCTAGAATTGTGGTTCTATAAAAAACATCTTCATTTCTTCTAATTTTTGCTTTCAAATTTTAGTTTCAAGATCAAGAAACATACCTTTGACAATTGGATATCAAAAACTAAAATTACGCGGCTCTTGAGTAAGTTAAAAACAATTTTTGACTGAAAAATTATCAACGGGGAGGGGGAGGGGTTGATTTATGGTAGTGTAGGACTCCCCTCGTTTATCTTCTTGGAATCTTTTCATGCCTTCAAAAGGAAAAGAAAAAGCTAGAAAGTTTGTAGAGATGTGAAGATATCATAACACTTTCTACCTTCTAAAATGTGTGACTCTCAGAGTGGCTTTGTGACACAGACTGTGTGTTCACTGGTGATGCCGTTTTTCTCTGTGCTTAGTTAGGCTTGAGTGCAGCAAATGTGTAGAAATCGCAGGTAGAGAGTGTGGGTTGTGTTTGGAGGTCTTTAATGATTAAGCACAAGAACAAAATAGAAAGTTATTACTTCAAGGTATTATCTGTTTAACGTTGTACTCCTTAACATTTCTAATCTTGATTGTGATTTTGAGATTATTTCCTTACATGAACAAGAATTGGCAAGGAAAAAGTTGGAGTTCTTTATAGTATTAGTATTTTAACAGAATCATTTTTTGTACCTGCCTAAGGAAGATAAAAAGAGGGACTTTTTTCCTTTTTCCTTCCTTCTTAAATAAATAAATAAACCTGAGCTAATATAAGCAGTTGCAGGGTTCTGGGAAAACAAAGGCTTTGGTGTACACGCTTCTGAAAGTAGGCAGTGCGCCCATATCATGTGTGCTTTCTTAATCATGTCTGACATTATCAGATTGATTAACTCAGCATGAGGCCTAATCAGATTTAACTATGGATGGCAGCTGTACCCCAGAAGAATAGTAATATAGTGGGGAAGTAAAATCAGTTTTTTAATAAGCTGCATAAATACAAAAACTCAAAAATGTATCAGAAGTGCTCATTATTTCACAGCGACGTGTAAAACTATTGTATTCACACAGTTGCCATCACAAATCCATGCCGACTTGTGTTTTAAAAGATTGGTTACTGCCAGAAGCTAGATGTGCTGATAATAAGATTTTCATTTGATAATTTGATGGTGTGGGTTTCGGGCAGTTACGATTTCCTGCAGGCTTCAAAGGTCGACATTTGTATCTACATATTGTGTTTACTTTGTAAACTCACAGGCTCTCCAGCCCATCTAAGAACTGGAGCCAGAATCACTGCTTGCTTTTCCTGGGATCGATACCAGTATTTTTTGAAGAAATAGGTCTTTGCAAAGTAATTGTCCCTCCTTTTGTTTTTAAAAAACATAATCACGAAAAGCTAATAAGTGGCATATAAGAAAGAGCTATAAATTAGGAGACTGTGAATTAATTCTGATTCTGTTGTTAACTACAGTCTGGACCTTAGGGCTTACTTAGATTCACCCACTAAATGTTGAGTGAATGCTTGCTATGTACAGTCTATCCTGAGCTCTAGGACTACATGCATTAGTGACCAAAACAGTAAAGATATTGGCCCTCCTCAGGGCACTATTTTGATGTGCTGAGAATTTCTATTGAGGGTAACAGTCAGTAATTCATTACATAAGCTTTGAGGACTAATTTCTAGACTAGTGAGAAATAGACATGGTAAAAACAGGGAATTTCTCAGTTGTGATGTACAAATTGTATGCACAGTATTTTTATATTCCTAGGTGTGATACCCATTTTAATCAGTGTTCTAAAGCTATTAAGCTAATAAAATTCTAAGTGAATATTCAAATATTATCCATTCAGCTTTCATGATTTGAGATTAAGGTAACAGAACAGCTGGTGATGAGTAGAAAAGGTATGCAAATTATATGGATCAATGTCACCTTTTGGGAAATAATGACTGCATTTCAGAGGGCAGTTTTTCAAATAAACATGCATTAAAGTATACTTAAATGCCTTGTATATTAACACATAATCAAATGATAAGCGTGTATGAGAAATAATACATAGCCAGTTTCTCATATTGCTTAAGATTTCTAACTTAATTAGTAGACTGTTATGATAGTTCGGATCTAGAAAGAAAATTAAGAAGTATATTTAATTCAGGAAAAAAAAACAATTGCTGCCATTTTTAAGGTACAGTAGCTCCTAACAGATCATCATTGTAAGAAAGTATAATTTCTAAAGGTTTGATAAGTCCTTGATATATGTAATTAGATAATTTACTTAACCATCTTTAAACTGTAGTCTTACATACGAGGAAAAATATTTCAAATCCAAGAGGAGTTATTTTGAGGGGTTTTAAGTGCTAGTAAACAGAAGCCTATAATGAACATGTCTATTTAGCTGTCACTGTAGCTTTATTTTAATGTATAATATGTCTCGGACATGTTGTAGGTACACAGAAACATTTGTTGAATTAAACGTATGCTTCCTAAATGTAGCTTTCAAAAGGTATTGGGCAATTGTATAACTGCATTAGATTATGATTAGTAATCAAATGATCAGTATTAATTAATACAGCTTGAAACCTAATTTTTTTCCCTTCAGTACAAGGCCTCACTCTGTTGCCTATCCTGGACCGCATGATCATAGCTCGCTGGAGCTTCGAACTCCAGGGCTCAGGTGATCCTCTTGCCTTAGCCTCCTGAGTGCCATGCCACTATGCTTGGCTGATTTTTTAGTTTTCTTATTTTTTGTAGAGGCAGAGTCTCGCTGTGTTGCCCTGGTTGGTTTTGAATTCCTCAAGCAATCCTGCAGCCTCAGCCTCCCAAAGTGCTAGGTTTACAGGCATGAGCCACCATGCCCAGTGAAAGCAATTTAGCATAATAAGAATTGATTTGCGGTAGAATTCAGAAATACATTTTGCTTAATTATACTGTGAAAATCTAAATTGCCAAAGCCCCAGTAGTAACGTACCAGTCAAATATGGATGTGATTTTTGACTTATTAATATTATTGGCTAAACAGATATTCCCATGTTGATTTTCTGATTTTTTTGGAGGATAATATGGTGATAAATTATTTAATATACTAAACTGTCACTTCCTTCTTGTTACTAGAATTTACATACACTTACTGATCAGGTCTTGAATCATCATGTAATGTTTCAAAGGAAGAGGTAAGGTAGAATAATCTCACCGTTTAACTTTTTATTATACACATAGCTGTCATTTTTAATAATTGTACCAATCTTTAATTTTCAGGTAATAAATTGGCAGATTGAGCGTAGTAGTTGAGGTGTGATTTTTAGGGAATGCTTACCCTGCTCTCTTTGGTATGTTAACAGATGACCAGGAGGTCGACAGAGGCAGGGTAAAGGAGAAAACTTTATATTCCAAGTAACAATCTGCAGATTGGGAAAGTGTCTCTTCCAGGAAAACCACAAGCGCGCGCTTGGCTGAAGGGAAGGAAACAGTGACATTGAAGCCTCCCAGGGTCTGTCTTCCATACATGCTGGTGGAGGTTTGGGGAAGGTCAAGTGCATATGCAGGCGTTAACATGTATGCAGCATACATTCCATGTTCACTTTGAGGTGGAGTTTTAATGTTGAAATGATGGGGGGATTCAGCTCTTTATGCCGAAAGGTAGTTCCTGTAGGGCACAAAACATCTGTGTGCAGTCTCTGTAGCCAGCTGGAGCCAGCTTAGGATCTGTCCTTGCTAACCAAGAGAGAGTGTTTGTAAGGCTGGTCTCCCCTCCCTCGATGCTGCCAGCAGGACCCCCGAGACAGGGGTTTCAGGGGTCTGGCACAGTCTGCCGGGAAGTTTTCCTAGATCTGGTTTCTGCCTATCTGTAGGAAGAAACCCTTATGGTGTTAACAAACCTTTTAGTAGATAACAGTGTAGGGGTACATGACCAGACTCTCTTCCCTGCTATGGCTGCTTAATTTTCTCTGAGGGTCTCATCTTAGCCACAGAGAGTCCACCTTGTCTGTCAGCTGGGGGGTTGGGTACAGTGTTGACAACTGCCATCGTTACCATTCACCTAATAGTAGACACTGTCTACACTTCACTTACAGAAGTCTGCAAATTCAAAGGTAGGCAGTGGGTACCAAAGACAAAGAATCTATTTTAAAATGCTGCCAAGGGTAATCCTTGTGATTAAGTCCCTTAGATAGTTTTGGAGGTATTTTTATTAACCCTTGTATTTGTAACTCCCTTGGAGATTCAGAATTCCACCCCTAAGTGTAATTTGTTAACGGTGAAGAGTTTTGAGAGTGCTCATGTTCTTTGGGAAACAAATGTTGTCCATGTGCCATAGTCTCTGTGCCCCTCCAGAGAAACGCTGGTGTGGGTCAGGGTCTTGCTGGTGCTGCCTTAACTGGGGAGCTTGAAGAGGGACTATGAATGGACTTGAGGTGGACATGCACCTCTTTGATCCTTCTTTGGTTGCATTTCGCCCTCTTTTTTCCCCTGTCTGTAGCTGGCACTCAATGGTCTTGAGGTTGCCCGTTCCTCGGGAAGCCTGTGGACCCAGTAGCAACCCTGACCACTCAGAAATGGTCATCAGAAACGATGCTCTCTTTTATTGCCCCTTGCCGTAATTGTTCTGAGACAGTGATTGGCACAAAGGCCACGTCTTGGGCTCAGTAAATATTTGTTGGATAAAGGAATAAATGCTGGAGGCCAGCCTGTTTGTCTCCTGCTTCTGTTTTTGCTGTTTCTGCTTTTCTCCTCTAATGTTGCCTTCTCTTTTTTTTTTTACGTTCAGGATTTTCTTAGAGAATGTCTTAGTTTGGGTTTGTTGTAATAGAATACCATAAGTCGGGGTGTCTTAAACAGCACAGGTGTTTTACAGTTCTGGAGACTGGTAAGTCCAAGATCAGGGGCTTGCAGATCTTGGTTTGCAGACAGTGGCCTTCTCATTGTGTCCTCACTTGGCCAAGAGAGAAAGACCTCGTGTCTCTTTCTTTTCCATAAGGGCATTAATCCCATCGTGAGAGTCCCACACGCATGACCTAATCTGCCTCCAAATACTCTGATACTGGGGGCTTGGGTTTCAACATATGAATTTTGTGGGGTGGGTGGAACAAGCATTCAGTTCATAGCAGAGGTTTTGCTCAGGAAGGTGCATAATCATTCAGTCTAGGGTGCCCAGAGGGGAGAGTTTTCGTACCAGCTGTCACTGAGACCCCAGTGTCTCTTGTTAACCTTGAGTGGGTTGCCTTTGGTTAGGATACAAAGTCATACTCTAACTGACTGTGACTTGGCTAAATGGCTTGCGTGTCCCAGAGGCTGAGGATTGGCTGTGACTGACCATTAAGTAGAGTCTAAATGGAAAAACGTATTTTATCTTCCAAACATGCTCTTATACATTAAATCAGAAACATTGGCTTTTGGGGGATATATAGTATATAGAAAGTGTGTATACTCAGATTATCAAGGTTACAATGAAAACTTTTAAGGGAAAAAGTTGTATTTTGGTCTAAAGGAAGAGTTTTTAAAGATTTCATGTTTATTTTACATATATACTTAAATCCATGGGAATGAGATATTTCTATAAAATGTGAAAATACAGTTGTAGTTTGATATTCATAAAGCCAAACACGAAAGATAAACACTAAAGAAATAGCATCTATTTTTCTTAAATTTTCTATAATGTTAAGAATAAGCAATAAATAATGTGACTAGAAAATGCTATCTCTGAGAATTTCATTAGCAACAGCATTAGAATCTATTACACCCCTTAGAAATATGGAATAAAAAATTGTTTGAATTAGTTTTAGTGAAAAAGAAGATTGAGCCCAGATTTTAAAAGTAGATTGGTTTGTTTGTTGAAATAAAATATCAACTGATGTTTATTGAATACAACCTTTGTGCTACAGATAGTTTAGATGCAATATGAATCTAGTCCTCAAAGCAATCCTAAAAG
This sequence comes from Carlito syrichta, assembly GCF_000164805.1. Classification (NCBI taxonomy): domain Eukaryota; kingdom Metazoa; phylum Chordata; class Mammalia; order Primates; family Tarsiidae; genus Carlito; species Carlito syrichta. The sequence continues at coordinate 40,192 of NW_007246454.1, forward strand.
ATTGGGAGTTATCAAAATTCTGCAGGTAAAACTTGGGTTTTGGAATTTGATCACTTGCTCTCAAAGTTTTATAGCTAGCAAGGGTAGGGCTGAGACTTTAACTCATCTCCATCTTATTCCAAAGCCCCGCCCTTTCCTCTGTCTTGCATTTAGTTTACATTGCTTCATATAAATGGCCACATTGCAGTGAATACAAGTAGAAAACAGTGTCAGTATTGGCGCCTCTGAGACATTTTGTTTTTTTACATTGCATCTTGTGAGCTTTCACCCAGGTCCTTCTGTCTTCCATATGTAGTTGGCCCCAGATGAACGTTTATTGTAACGAAAACAGTATGGCCATTCAGTGACACAGACTTACCTTGTAATAAAATTATGTATCATTTTCTATCCTATTATGAAATGACTTTCTTTGCGTTCTCTCACCAGATTATGATTTTAATGTAAGCAAAGCACAGCCTGTGTTGGTAATTGAAAAATCTATAGGGCCTTTTAGAAGATAATATCCCACCAAGTTTGAGATTACTTTATCTAAGAGGTAAATACAAGTAGCTTTGTATGCTTTAGAATTATACTGCATTTGATTCTGCATTGTGAGATTTAGAGGTTTTTGCTCTTTCAGGATAAAAATTTTGTTTTGATATGCCAACAAAAATAATTTAAAAATTAGTTGAAGTTTAATAAATAGTCAGTATATTGTCAAAACTAGAGAATATGAAATCAGTATGGTTCAGTTTGTTGTAGAAGCCAAGACCAAAAAATGCAATAGTGAATTAATTTGGTAATTAACTAGTTAAGTTATAGGAGAAGAGGCTCAGAGCCAGGATGAGGTTTTACTATAAGGTAGTAAAGTAAATATATCAAAACAGACAAAACTCGGAGAGCTATAAAGTCCGTTTTTTAAACGATCAGATTGAATGGTAGCATAGTGATAACTCTGGGAAATTGATGGACACTAAATGCCCAGTTATTCCAGAGATGGACCTCAGACTGTTCAGGCCAGGTAGGACGGCTGGTTTGTGCCATTAAAACTCTCATCCAAAGAGAAGTCGATGTGTGCCGCCTCCTGCAGCCACCCGCCCCTGTGCGTGCAGTTAGGAGGCGATGTTCCAAGGGCCCCTGAAGGCAAGCAGTCAATAAGTAATTTTTTCCCCAGAAAATTTGGAACTTGGTGACGGCAGATGAAACTCAGGCTTTGAAAAGTGGTCACTTGTCTCAGAATGTCTAACTAGCAAGTAGGGATGAGCTGAGACTCAAACCCAACCTCCATGTTATTCTAAGACACATGCTCTTTCCGCTATGTTGTGTGATGTCAAAGCAAACACCAAATCATACTGGTATGCAGAATTTCAAACCCTTAGATCAGTAATTCTAAAAGTGTGGTCTGAATCCAGACCAGCATTTACATGTCACCTGGGAATTTGTTAGAAATGCAGATTATCAGGCCCCACCCCACACCCATTGAGAAAGAAACTGGGGTTGAGGTCCAGCAGTAACAGGCCCTCCTGGTGATTGGGATGCGTGCCTAAGTTTGAGAACCACTGCTTTAGATACCTTGGCAATTTAAAAAAAGAATATGGATGAGAGGGCCTCTGCACAACGTAGGTATTTTCCTACTTAGAGAAATATTAATTCGACTATATTAGGGGTAAACCCATTTTGCAACTGGTTGATTATAATTCAGGTGTAGTCTAACCTAACCTTTTTACTCCAATTCCAGTTCCAGTCCCCTGAGGGAAAAGTTTTTTTTTCCAACTACTAAATTTGTTCAAAATTTGGTTTATCTATTTTATCAGCTATAATGATACAGTATCTGTTTATCAGCTAGAATGTTTCTGTTCTAGACCTACCCATGTTAAGGGAAATAGGCTTTGGATAAGAACTGTGTAATATTATTTCCAAGAGATAGAAGATTTTTTAAAAATCTTAAGTAGAAGCTACAGTATTTAATTTTAATAAATTGTGTGTGATTTTAAAAATGTAGATATTCTCTTCTTGGCCCTATTTGTGCTCATAAAATATTTGAACAGTTATCTAGAGAGTTTGCTAAAATAGTGTAAGATGATTTTATTTACTTGCAATGCTTTGATTAATTTTTGGTAAAGAATTTTTGGGGTGCAATCTTCAAGGAAACGTGGAAATCTGTCCTGGGTTGCCGTCTCAATTATTTTTAAAAAAAAATCTTTGGATTGACTTTATTTGATGATATTAAGGAATTATTGTTCATGGGTGTGTCTGAGAGGGAGAGAGGGGATGATACTTTGGATAAGTTTAATAAGGGTAATATTTGTCTTTTAAAGATACATTATCATTCCATTTGTAAATATTTCAGTATGTCTCTGGGGTTTGCTTTAAAATACTGTACAGGAGTTGAACCTACAAATGGGCCGAATGGAAGTGTGGTCAGTTGTGAGTTGATCATGTTGAAGCGGAATGAGGGGCTCATAAGGGCAGGCTTGAAATCTTTCATAATGTAAAGTTGAAAAGGAAAAAGCCACAGTGATATTAGCTCAGTATGCTCCGCACACAGTGAAGGTTTGTTGCTTTTGCTGGCGTTCTTGGCACACGCATCTCATAACGTAAGAAGAAAACCTGTCTGAGCAAAAAGCAGTTTGACCCTTTTTGCCACATTCAGACACAGTTTCTCAGATGTGATGTGTGAATAGGAAGTGGCAAACAAAAGCAGGTGAGGAGAAAATACTGTTTACAGTGACACTTTCGAATACCATAGGGTGCATTTCCAGATCCTTACTACCTTAACACAGATTTTTATTTTTATGTTTCTCTTTTTTATCCTTCTGAATATATACATTAGCTGAGTACTAGGAATTTTAAATGCTTGCTGTTTAGTTTTAGAACATTCAAGTATTAAGCCAGGCCCGGTGGCTCAGCCTGTCATCCCATCACTTTGGGAGGCCAAGGTGAGTGAACTACCTGAGCCCACGGGTTCAAGACCCCCCCAGGCGACTTGGTGAGGCCTCATCTCTACAATAAATCAAAAAATTAGCTGGGCGTGGTAGTGCGCGCCTGTAGTTCCACCTACTTGGAAGGCTGAGGTGGAAGGATCGCCAGAGCCCAGCAGGATGAGGCTGCGGTGGCCAGGAGTATGCCACTGCACTCCAGTCTGGGTGACAGAGTGAGACACCAACTCAAAAAAAAAAAACCAAAAGCAAAAATTCAAGTATTTAGTTGAACTTAACTTATAAAATTGTAAAGGAATGATGCTGGCCAGAGACATTACATTAAAGCCTTTCATTATCAAACTGTGTAGTCAGTTGTCTTATTTCAAATTTCTGTCGTAGGCGCAGAATGGTTCTGTAAAAGTAAATTTTCTTACTGTGATAAATTTTTATTAAAAATGCAAGCATACTTTTGCATAAATAATTGATTATTTAAAACTATTTCTTTAAAAGTGTGTGTGTGTACAAAACTGACTAAAGAAGACTGGTTTAAAACATTCCTAAAGGAAAATTTGGGTTAAAAAGAGGGTGAATATAAAAGATATTTTAAGTCAGAGTTAAACCACCAATAATGTGGTTTGGAAAGGTAGCGGCTTCTTAGAATATATTTGTAGGAGTTATTTGTCACCACAAAATCAAATACGTGTTGACCCGACTGAGCAGTTACAGTTAGGTTGGTAACTGAAGGGGGGAGCAGCGGCTGCTCTTGTATCTTGAGTTAGTTTGTGGGTAGTTCTCATAGTTAGTCAAGGCTACATAGGGCAAAGGGTTTGCTATCTCTAGTAGTTTAGGTCCTGTTTCTCAGACTCTAATCACCTGAAGGTCTTGTTAAACAGGCAGATCTTGTCTTAGTAGATCTGGGATGGGGCCTCAGATGGTGTTTTTCTAACAAACCCCTAGATGATGCCAGTGCAGGTCTGAGGACTTCTCCTTTTTTTCTTTTTGAGCCATTTGCTAGCTATGTTGCCTAGGCTGGTCTTGAACTCCTGGGCTTAAGTGATCCTCCCACCTTAGCCTCATGGGCAGCTGGGATTATAGATGACTGTGCCTAGTTAAGGTCCACTCTTTGAATAGGAAAGGACACGATTACCATAGTTGTGATTTAGTATTTAAAGCTTCAGATAAAATATGATTGTAGATCATATATTTAATTGATTTTAAGATACATCACATTTTATTATTTTTTCTTGGACTTAAATATTATTGTGTGAATGAGGCTGCTGCTAGGCTGTCCAGTGCCTTTAGCGTCCTGGATACAGATGTTCCTCGGGAAGGAGGCACAGCGTGGCCAGGCAACGGGCCTTCCTAGGTGGCCGCAGCCCTGCGCACATGGCTTGGATGCCAGCCCGCCCTCGCTCTCTGGGCTGCGAGCTTTTGTGCAGTAAGCATAAAGTATACAGACTCACAGATTACTGGCTGATCTACCTTTGTTCAACCTCTGGGCACAAAGGTATAGCATAGTAGGGAAAGGCATTTAAAATCTTGTAGTGGTAACAATCATCTGCTCAAAACGTCTGTTAAGCAAAGCAAGAACTCTTGACCTATCTCCTCATTTGTTGTAAAAATATGACTTCTGTTCTCTCAATTTTAATATACCTTTAAAGAATTAATATTGTGTTTGTTAATTCAGTAGGTCAAGTAAATGTAGAGACCGTATACAAGCAGTACACTATTAACTTAGAAAATAGTGCCCCACAATTTAGCAGTCTAGGCCAGTGGTTCCCAGATTGGTGGTATCAGACAAAATGAGAAAAATTAGGCAATGTAGTTCAGTTTTTGTATTTGTCAATCTGTTTGATGCAAGGTCCAGTTCTTAAAGCATTGTTGTCACACAAGCTTTGCTGCTCCTTTTCCTGTTCGTATTTTTTCAAAGGAAGAAATGACTTCTTTTCCTGGTCTTTAAGAAGGGGAGGACTAGGGCTGAACATGGTGTAGTTTGGAAGTAGTGCAATACTGCAGTGGCTTTCTTTACTTCTCTTACCTCTGAAAGCCCTGCTCACCTGTCTTCTAGGTGCCCCTGCAGTAGTTCCCGAGTGTGCTCTTTGTTGCAATACTTCGTGAAAAACTCACCTCTTCCTGGGAACACTTCAAGCAATTAGAATAACCTCCCGCTGGCTAGAGTAGCCTCGTGGTTAAGATCTTGAACTAGACAGACCTAGCTCTGCCATTTAATGGCCATGTGGCAATTACATAGCTTTTGCAAGGCTACATAACCCATTTGTGCCTCTTCTTATTCCCAGTTAAAATCAGGATAATAGTATTTCCTCCGCGTGGTTGTTGTGATTATCAAGCATTTGGTACAGTGCCAGTCATATACTAAGCACTCAATTGCTTCCTTAGTATCGCCCTAATTTCAGTGGTGTGGAAACAACAGATTAAGCCAAATAAAAAGTCGCACCCCACCTCAGTTCTGTTCCAGTAACTGGTGAGCTTTCCAGGTGATTCTTGTATTTAATACATTTAAGAGCCATTGCCCTAAAGATCTTTTCATTGTGGACTTCATCCAAGATGTGCCAAAGACACTAACGTGAGGGGCTGAGATCATGGTCATTTTGTCTAACAAAATCTCAGATGCCCAGGATGGTGCCTATATAGTAGGCATTCAGTAAGTAGCTGTGTAACATGTGGCCAAGCCTCATGGTTTTATGAGATAACATAGTCTTAACTTAAAAAAAAAAAAGAATAAACATTAGTTCTAGATATGTTACAGGGACCTTAATGGGGAAATCACCAAAGTGTAAGAATTAATCATCTGTGAGCATTCTTCCTGTGGCTTATTAGAAAAAGATCAAATGAGCTATATTAAAATCATAGTGTGTATCTTACCTCTGAAGTCAGCCTAACAACTGTCATAGCAGGGTTTCTCCCTTTTTATTTTGGCTTTAGAGTAACCCTTTTCCCTTTTTATTTACAAGCAGAGTAGGAGATGTGCTTTCAATTTTCTTATTCTCTGGTATGAATTTTCTTTTTGAAATTCAGCTTTAGCCAGGCAGAGTGGTATGTACCTGTAGTTCCAGCTTCTCCTTGGGAGGCTGAGGTGGAAGGATCCCTTGAGTCCAGGGGTTCAAGTCCAGCATGGGCAAAACAGCGAGACCCCATCCCTAACAACACATTTAAAAATAAGTAAATAAATCCAGCTTCAGAAGTCATACAGCAATGTTTCTTTTGAATTGCGAAACAGTTCTTGGGCAGTGAAGATGCTCCTAAGTATAATCTGTAAAGAAGAAACATGCTTTGTTTACTTGAATAATTTATTGGGTACTGAATAAAAATGCTAAGAAATGAATAGTTTCACAAGAATAATCGTATGGTGATCTGATTTTTGAGTAAAGCATTCCAACTTGATGTTTCTAGAAGAGTATATTTAAATGACCTTGGTAGAACTTGCATTATTCATAACACAAAGATAGAAAGCAATTCTTTCCGAGCCATGCTAATAAATCAGTGTCTGTGGCTGTGCCGGGAAAGACACTAATATTTATTATATGCTTCTTCTAGCATGGTCTGTAAATATGGTCAGCTAGTTTTATAAGGGTTGATTATTTGACATTAGGTTTATTGATGAGAACTCCTGATTTCCACTTGGTGTGATGCTATCTTCCACCTTCCTGGATTACAATCTTAGATTACTCTACCAGAAATGAAAAGATAATCGACGAATTACTTATCTGGTTCCCATTTATCTTAACCATTTATGTATTAAGTTTAGCATGTAGATTATTTGTTGTATATTTTTATTTCATAATTATTGCTCTAAAGATACTCTGTTCAGATTTGTTATGACAGAATATAGTAAAGCGAGGAATTATTGTCTCAGTCTAACAAATTACTTTCTAAAGCCAGTAGCTCTGCGTAATACGAGTGCATCATTGTTTTTAACTGCCTGAGACTCAGTCTGAAACTACTTCTCCCTATTTCCTCTTTCTCTTTTCATTAGTAAATCTCTGCAGTTAAAAGAATCCTTGTATGGGTCTATTTACATTTAATATCCATCTCTCTCTTTGTTGTTACTGCCATTTTTCATCCCTCACCCTTTTCAATCCATTCACTGTTGAATGGGTTCTACAGATCAGCTGGATTGGCTCTCAGAGGCCGACAGTGACCTCTTCCGTGCTGAATTCTTGTGTCCACCGTTGCTCTCTGAAATCATCTCCTCTTGATTTCTGCAGCACTGGACTTTTCTCTGCTGCTCTTGATCCTTCTTTGTGTGCGCACGTGCCATTTTTACTGGTTTCTTTTCTTGCCTCAAAGTATTTTCTGGGGCTGAGGCTTTAATCCCCTGTTTCTCTCTGGTGTAGGGTTGCAGATTACCCTGAAGAGGGCTGCTAGCAACATGGAGGAATGACTGGTCCAAGTAGATGCACAGTTCATAAGAGGACAGATCGCTGTCTAAAGGGGACACCACTGTTTGGCTTTAACTTACTGTGTCATGTGGGAGAAAAAGGTTTCTGTGATCAGGTCTTCTAATGAAGAGACATAGAAGTGTAGGTTTTATGTAAACTATCCCAGATTTTGCATATTGGCACCTGTTGCAGTTTGGGAATGCCCTGGTGAGAGGGGTTTGGAGCAGCATTCTGGCTTGTACACTACACACCCGTTGGGTCTGTGGTCTGCATCACGATCATGATGTGCACCACCTGTGCTACCACTAAGAGTGGTCCTAGGGAGTTCCGTAAAGCTGGGTTTTCATGGCTAGTGCACATTCCGTAGATTGTGTGTATGTTGTTTCAGGGTGCTCTGGAGGAAAGGGTGGTGGAGATGATCCGAGTGAGTGTTTCCCAAGCTACCCTTTTCTGCCACAATTGTTAGGAACTTTTTTTTTTTTTTTAACATTGCAGTCTAAACTAACATAACTATGGGACTCTAGTTTGCCACCTCTGCTCTGAATCTTGGAGAACTCATGTATTCTCATGGCTTCAAGCATTTCTAGTAGAAGGTAGAGAACTAAATGCTGGTTTCCTTTCAAGAAATGTTTAGCTGATTATTTGGATGAAGTCACAGTTCTTTGGCCACCAACAGGCTGATCTTTGAATGGGAGGCAATTCAGTCTCCAATTCAACTCAAGGAACTTCCCAGTTCAAAAATTCATGATTTTAGCATTATCAGTCTCTTTCTTATCTGGCCTCTCCCTAATTTTCATAGTATGTTTCCAGTCACTTCAGAAACACTTCACTACTTTAAGTGTTTCTTCTCTTCACCGGCCTAGAGTTAGCATGTCTCATATTGAATTCATCTTTCTTTCCAACCTAGCTCATTTTGTAGTTTTTCTTCAGCCATTTTCCTGATAATTTAGACTTGTGAGAAGTTGCTGACTCCTGCCCACACATCCTCCTGCCCTGCTCTTTCTCCTTGTAAGTCTGTCATCTGGGTCTTACTTGTTCCTCCCTTCCAGGACTTCCCGAGGCTTGGCGGCCAGATTCCCTCTCCATGACTACTTTTATCTCTGTCTCCTCATCTGTGAGTGTCCCTTCTGGTCATATCCAGCCTACCTTAAGCAAAACTCTGACCACTCTATTTCTATTTCCAAAAGCCCCGGTGGTTCTTATTTCTTGCCTGCTAAATTTGTTTCCCTTTCAGATTTCACAGACTCTATAATATTGCCCTTACCCTGTCCAACCACATTTCCCACTATGTAATATTCATTACTACAAGTTAGCAAGCCCTTTTGGCTGTGTTTATTGCTGTTTCTCCACCACTGAAGTATCTTTTTTTTCTATTTCCTTAGTGAAAACCCTGTACATCCTTGGTAGCTCAATTCCATGCTTTTTAGGACTCTTCTCTGTTGACCCACACTGATGTCTCCTTTCCTTTAATTTCTCTTACAGCTAATGAATGCTGCATAGCTTATCACCTAAAATCCGAGGTACTTTTAGAGTTGCACAGTGATAGAGATCAGCTAATCATCTGTACATGTTATAAATGATAGAGCGAGCACCTGTGATTTCTACTTGATTGTACTGGTTAACAGCAGAGCCCAAACTCGATCTGTCACCTAACTTCTTATGCAGCGTGGCCAAAGTAGTGTGAAAGCAGCCACAGACAATACTTAAACTAATGGCTCTGGTCCTATTCCAGTATCTCTTTAGGTCTGTTTTGGTTTGTGAGCCGTAGTCTGCTGACTCCTGTTCTTGAGTGCTACTAACCACAGTCTCAGCTAAATGTTCTCCTTGGTGTTGGTTTTAAAATCATGAAACGCATAAACGACAACAATAACCGCTACTACTTTTCTTTAGAAGCATCGTCAGACAAAGAAGGAAGTGCAGTCTGTTTTTGTTGTCAGGTACACATTCTCATGCTGGTTCAGCTGCAGAAGTCACACAGGGTTTGAGTTGAAAGATGTTGATCTTGGGTAATACGGATGCGGTTAAGCATCATCTGTGAAATAGATGCCTGTTCTGATGAATGAAGGGGTAATGTCTTTTCAGTGACTCGCATAACCCTTCACATCTGCGGGATTGTTGTTTTTCTCATTTGTTGTTATTGTGTTATTGTTTTGCTCCATACTTGGGATGAAAGGTAAAGTTGCTGAACTGGGGTCACAGCAAGTTACTGCAAGAGTTAGAACTCAGGGACAGTTTGCTTTGCCCACTCAAGTCTGTTGAGCTACAGTAACGAACTCCTGACTGCTCTTGGCTTTCAAGGCGCTCATGATTATCCTCGTAGGAATTAGACTTATCCTGGACAGATGCCGGCCAATGTAAGTATGTTTTTCGTCTTACCTGAATGATCTCATAGAGTGTGATTATCTGAGCTGGATTCTGCAGAGGACACTGGGCTTAGCATGCCCGTACTGTAAAGGGAGCTCCTCATTTTCATTTCTGCTCTTGAACACTTAACTACTATCCTTCATAGAAAAATTGGCATTTTATGTTCAGGGTGGTGTATATTTGATTTCACTGTCTACATTGCATAATACAAATTGAAACTGACCTTGTGGTGAAATTGTAGCAAAAACAGTAAATATTTTAAAGACATTGGGATCGGTCTTAAAAACAGCCCTTTGACCGTCAGAAACCACATTATTAACAGCAGTTCTAAACTTTTTTCATCTCAAGACTTTGCAGTCTTTAAATTTACAGGATTATATTTATGAATAATTTGCTGTGTTTGAAATGAAAACAAATTTAGGATGCATTTATTAATTTGTTTAAAATTAATAAATTAATTAGTTTGTTTAAAATTGTCTGGCCACCACAGCCTCGACCTGCTGGGCTCTAGCGATCCTTCCACCTCAGCCTTCCGAGTAGCCGGAATTACAGGCATGCGCTACCACGCCCGGCTGATTTTTTGATTTATTGTAGAGATGAAGTCTCACTGCCCAGGTGGGTCTCGAACCCACGGGCTCAGGCAATCCACTCACCTCAGCCTCCCAAAGGCGCGGGATTACAGGCTGAGCCACCGAGCCCGGCTTCAACTTGCAACTTTAAGGCAGGTCTAGAAGTGCTTTTCTCAAGACAGCCATAATATATAGATATGTAGTAGAAATGCTTCATGTATGTGCAAAGGACCGTATTTAGTGCAATTAGTAATTTTTACTGCTTTATCAAGAAGGAGTGAAGTTAACTTTTTTGTTTCTTTTTAAACTGCGGGTAGTACAGTTAGATGCCATTGTGTTGGTTCAAGATAAGGCACTAGCAGTTTTACAACTACTGTTGTTTTTTCATCATCAGTACTGATGGAAAGGACTCATAAGGTCTTAGTACTATTAATAGTTTTGACTTCATTGACCCCTGAAAGGGTCTCTGGGATGCTCGGGGGTCTAAATGCCACTCTTGAAAATTATAGTTATAACCTTTGTAGAGAACAATATTTAATGTTCTCTTTTTCTTATGAATATTAAAAAGTCATAAACGTTCTTTTTCTTTTATTTCATTTCATTTGCTTTGGTGCTCACTGAGACTATCACTATGAAAAGTGTTCATTTTTCCGATATTAGGCTTTCATTGTTGGTTTTATTTTGTTCAGTTGCTGAACTGACTGTATTAATAATTATTCTTGAACGAACCTTCAGAAGTTGAGTTGTAGGTCAAAATGGAAGAGACTGAAAGAGTGTAGAGTAAAACTTGTACTAGAGATCTACCTGGCCACTGAGATAGTTAAAAGAAATTAATGAAGTCTGTTTAATTTTATGCCAGGGACTGAGAACCAACTGCTTCCTGTGGCCAAATTTAATTCCAAGTTTGTTTATTTTGTTATCTTGAGCAAGTCATTTGAGTGCCTGTGTATGTTCCCTGAACAGCTGACGTTGCTACAAATTTGGCATATCTAGCCAGGAGCTTGACGTGTGCCTCCATGGAGAGAAACACAGTCTTTTACTTAAACCCTCTAGCGATATTTTAGTTGTGACTTGGATCTAAAGACCAGTGTTATTCAGTGCAGTCTGCATCTCCTGCCTACTCCCTGATATATTCATTGTATTTGTAGACATGGTAATATGTCTGAGCGCCAAACAGCCGTATCTATCAGAAACAAAGAATGTCTTAAGATATAAGTAGAATTCCAATCAAAACAAATCAAAGAGGTAAATCAGTCATCCAGTTAAGGCCCTGCAAATGTCGTTGTTGCTTAGTGGCACTGAGTGATGATTTATGGCCACATGTACACATTTTCTCCACTTGCTGCTCCAGGCTGGTTTTTTTATAGGACCATAGGAACCACCATGGGACTGTGGCACTGATGTTAGAAGCTGGCTTCACCAACAGATGCATAATGTGAAAGAGTTTTGATTATTTTCCCAACAATCCAGACAGACCTTTTACTCATTTCTAGATTGTCTTTAAACCGGATTCTATTATTAAACAATAATTCAGCAAGGAAATTAAGCAAATCTTAAATTTACTGACTTATTGGACCAAGGAAAGTTGACACATTCCCTCAGTATATTCATAGGAATCTTTTTGTTTAACTATTTGTTTGTTTATTTATTTTGAGTAGGAGTCTCATGCTGTTGCCCAGGCTGGAGTGCCATGGCATGCTCATGGTCACCCCAGTGTCAACCTGCTGGGCTCTGGCAATCCTTCTGCCTCAACCTTCCAAGGAGCTGGAACTACAGGTGTGCGTCACCACGCTCAGCTAAATTTTTAAAAAATTTATTGTAGAGACAGGGTCTCGTTCAGTTGCCTGGGCTGGTCTTGAACCTGCGGGCTCAGGCAATTCACTCACCTCTGCCTCCCAAAGTGCTGGTATTATAGGCTGAGCCACTGAACCCCAGCCTTGTTTAACAATTTAAAGACGTTATAAGCTTGATCATTTTTTAAAAAAGCATCAGACAAGCAGATTATTTGTGGTACCATATTCTTTATAATTCAAAGAAATGTGAAGGAAATATGCCAGTTTGGAGATGTTTTGGGTAGAGGTGTTGCCCGCATTTGATGCCTTTCTGCTTCCCTTTCTGTTTTGTGAATGTTTCTTTTATTAGTTTATTTTTTTAATAGCATACTGTTCTAGTTTCCTAGCTGTGGATGTCTTCTCTTTTCTGAGGACATTGGTAATAGTTTTCTCCACTCTGTATAGTCTTTCTACAGGTTGCTCTTTTCTGACTCCTTCATGTCTGATAATCCTGGACCAGTTGAGCATATTTAATTATGGCCCAGGTTTCTGGAATCTCCTCAGGTATGATTACTTGTCTGTGTGCTTTCCAGCTTCCAAAATTAGTGTATTTGCTTCTCAACCCCTACCTCTATACTAGTGTATTCGTGCTTATTATTATTATTATTATTTACAAATTTTTCTCTGTCGTTTTAATAGGACTTTGGAAGGTAGCAAACATCAGTGTGTGTGTTTTGTTTTCATCTTTGCTTGAAGTAATTTGCTGTTTAAAATGAAAGCCTCTGTACAGTTCTCATTCAAACCAGAAATTGAGTTCAGCAAGCAAGTACTAAGGCCAGTAGGATAGTTTCTAAGATTGTTTTAGCAATCATATAGTTATGTTGTTATAGATTCCGTTAAATAATCTTATTGTTTCAAGAATGTTATTTGGGAATTAGTGCATGTATGTTGCTTTAATTAAAAGGTTATTGAAAAGATTTTAAAATTAAATTAATGAATTTTTAAAAATACCATGTTTTTATTTACTTAATGAATTGGGTAGTTACCATTAGGTAAATGTAAGCAAAAGTGGACATCTTAATGCTCTAAAACTTCAGCAGTAATTCACAGTTTGGAAAGATTTATAGGAGAACAAAATTTGTTTAATTTTGAATATGCATAATTTTGCATACTTTTGCAAATCTTTCTTGATTTGCTAATCAAGTGGCCCTTTCTGGGGACGTGAATTTCAAGAATCTTAGCCTTAAGTTTTTACAAATTCCTCTAAACACTGGATTAATAAGCGACCCTGGGATGAAAAGTGAAATGTCCACAGGTTGTTAGAACCAACTATAGCTGGGTTTAGGTCCAAGCTCCATTTCCTTTAAACTGTTTCTGTGTAAGAAGGACAAGATGCAAAATTCTACTAATGTCTTTGTTTTGAAATTGTCAGTATTGAGTGAGATGAAATAGGTACTGTGCTTAGAGAAATGCCAGACATTCAGGTATCAGCTTCCTTCCCTTATTATAAGCCCCAGTCTAGTTTTCACTTCTTCAGGCTGACAGATGTCAGTTCTCCCATCATTTTCTCATTGTCTGTGCTTTTATTCATATTTCTGTGCTTATCCTGTGGTGTGAAGAATCCATTATGTACTATATTGAATTAACAGTAAAGTTAGAAGAAGATGATTTTACACAAAGAAGAAGATATTGTTTTTACCCTAATAAATGCTAAGGTAGTGAAAATGGTTTTGCTGTCATTGACATTCATTATAAAAATTTCCCCCATGCCACATACTTTTTTTAAAGTTGAGTTTTTATCATTTGAAGACAGGTATTGTTATTAGACATTTGACATCTGTTAGTCTCAAAATTTACTGTGGTTTGGTTAGATCATGAGATTAGCTGGGTATATTAAGGTTCTTCAGAAGGACAGAACCGATGGGATATTCATACAAAAGATAATTTAGAGGAAGAATTGGCTCACACGGTTACCAAGACAAAGTCCCAGATAGACTGTCTGCAAGCTGGAGAATGTTAGAAGCCAGTAGTGTGACTCAGTCCTGAGGCTGATGGCCTGAGAACCCCCAGGAGGCTGCTGGTGCAAGTCTCAGAGCCCAAAGGCCAAAGAACCTGGAGTCTGACGTCCAAGGATAGGCAAAGAGAGAGCACGCAAAAAAAGAAGAGCAAGTGAACAGAATGGCCCCCTTGCTCTGCTGGCTTTGTTCTGGCTGTGCCTGCAGCCAATTGGATGGTGGCTGCCCACATTGAGGGCGGGTCTTTCCCTCTGTCCACTGATTCCCAAGTCTCCTCTGGAAACACACTTGCAGACAAATCCAGAAACAGCGTTTCATCAGCCATCTAGGCATCTGCAGTCTGGTCAAGTTGACACCTGATTTTAACAAGCATTGAGAATAGTGAACACAGTTGTGATAGCTTAGGTGCTAGGTGTTAATTTCAAATACCTCATTCACTCATCAGCAGTTATGTCTTCAGACCACAGTAGGGCTGGAACTGTCATGGTGAAGAAATGTATCATTTATTGCTGCATAATAATCTACTCCAGAATGTACTGACTTACACATTTATTGTCTCAGAGTTTCTGTGGATTCGGAATTTGGACTAGACTGTTCTGGTTTGGGGTCTTTCATGAGGTTGCTGTTTGGATGTCTGCAGATATCTGTCATGTTGTATACACACATCAGAACATCATGCTGTACATCTTGAATATGGATACAGTTTTTGTTGCTTGTACCTCAGTAATACTGGGGGGAAAAGACGTTTGCTGAATAATAGTCTGATCAGAAGGCTCTGCTGTGGCTGGAGGGTCTGTCTTCAGAGTGGCTCAGTCACGTGCCTGTGGAGCTGGCACTGGCTGTTGGGAAGAAGGCACCTTCCTTCCCTGTGTGGGCTTCCTGCAGGTTGCTTGAGTACCCTCATGACAGGGTGGGTGGCTTCCCCAGAGCAGACAGTCAGGAGGGAGGCACGGGAAGTGGAGAGGAGGACAAAAGGAGAACGGGAGTCACAGAGTCCAAACAGAATACCCTGAAAAGGCACATGGCATCCATTCTGTCACATTTTTTTTTCGTCAGAAGCAAATCACTAAGACTGGCGCACATTCAGCAGGAAGGGACTTAGACTCTGCCTTTTGAAGGGAGAGATACCAAAGAAACACATTTTAAGATCACAACAATATAGCATCTTTCTCTTCCAGATAATTCAGTTTCATAGGTAACTTGAGACCATAGTTACATTGGTAACTATAATTTAGTGTCAAACACTGAATTGGAACTATTAGTGTAAATGCCAGCATGCAAAAAGAAAGTGCTGTAAAAGCATTATGTGCATATGTGCATGGCCTTTTGTGTGTGTGTGTGTGTGTGTGTGTGTGTGTGTGTGTGTGTGTGTGTGCGTGCGTGCGCGCGCGCGTGAGTGACAACAGTGCTGCAAATTTGGGTATTTTTGAGTTGGATGACCTACTTTCCTACTGTCTGTTCAAGTTCAGAAGATACACGATTAGACTCACCAACCACATCTCTAACTTGCTGTTTGTCAGTGTTACATTTTTCTGCCAGTCACTTTGGAAGCTGAGCCGTCTTTTATACAGCACACGGCGAGCAGATCTCCAGAATGGCGGACTTGGCCTTTTCAGTATCTGCTTCTTGTGTCCTCAGCCTGTCCTCCTCCGCATTGCCCTGTTACCCAGAGACTAAATCCTTAGTTTCTCAACTGTTTCAGGTCTGAGTTCTGCTTCTGGCTTTACCTTCCAGTTTCTCCCCTCCCCACTCCCTCCCTGCATCCCCCCCCTCGCCCCCTCTCCTTCCCTACTTCACAAATCCTCCTCACTGAAAAGGAGTCAGTCAAAGGGATAGGTTAGTGAGTGCTCTCAGTATGTTTCTGAAGTTGTTTTTTTATGAAAATAAAAAGTGAAAGTGCCATTTTTAGACCTAAATTCAGAGAGGGAAAAGATACTACCAGGTTGGCTTCATTGTGGAAAAGCTATTGGAGAATAGGGAATGAAGAGGAGAGAGAAGATCTTTGGGCCAGGGAGAGGGGAGAAGTTGGCAGACTTAAGCTAAAGGGTAACCTCGCCGACAGCGTGTGTGAAAGCGCTCGGAATGGCAGGAAGCATTCCTTAGGGTGAAACAGTCAGGACCTCGTTATTCCTGGACTGCGGAGCAAGATTCTTAACTGGGGAGAGTGTGGCTTTCTCCTGTGAGTGGGTAAGTAAGAGAGGGAGAGCCTTTAGTGTAGTCAGACAGACTCGGGCTGGGTTGCCGGACTCCTTGTACAGCCGTGGTCAAGTTGCTTACAATCTCTAGACTTTAGTTTCTTAATCTGAGGAAAGAAATGAGTTGTCCTAGATTACTTCCAATGCTAACATGTTGTGCCTTTGGAAAGGAACTTGGAACTTAGATATCATTGAAGCAATTTGAATTTATAGGTTTTTTATTTCTTTATTTTTAATTTTAATTTTAATTTTTTTTGAGTTGGAGCCTCACTCTGTCACCCAGACTAGAGTGCAGTGGCCGCTCCCGGCCACCACAGCCTCGACCTGCTGGGCTCCGGCGATCCTTCCGCCTCAGCCTTCCAAGTAGCTGGAACTACAGGTGTGCGCTACCACGCCCGGCTAATTTTTGATTTATTGTAGAGATGGGGTCTCTGC
>NW_007246454.1:56861-121414 GCF_000164805.1 Carlito syrichta
CTACCACGCCCGGCTAATTTTTGATTTATTGTAGAGATGGGGTCTCACCAAGTTGCCCAGGCGGATCTCGAACCCGCGGACTCAGGCAATCCACTCACCTCAACCTCCCAAAGGCGCGGGATTACAGGCTGAGCCACCAAGCCTGGCTTATAGGTTTTTTAAAACAAACTTCCTCCCTACTTTTTATTTCTAATAGATGATTCCAAGTTTCTTTAGTGTTTTTAATTTTTGAAAATGGACATAGTAAAACATTTATTACATGGAAGCCAGTAGCAAATCAGATTATACAATTAGGATTGAAGTTGCTAGTGTATACACACACACACACACACACACACACACGTTGCTAGTGTATACACACACACACACACACACACACACACACACACACACACACACATATTTTTTGGAGTTGGAGTTGGAGTTTCACTCCGTTGCCCAGACTGGAGTGCAATGGCGACTCCCGGCCACCGCAGCCTCCACCCACTGGGCTCCGGCGATCCTTCTGCCTCAGCCTTCTGAGTAGCCAGAATTGCAGGCACCTGCTACCACACCCGGCTGATTTTTGATTTATTGTAGAGATGAGGTCTCGCCAAGTTGCCCAGGCGGGTCTCAAACCCACGGGCTGAGGCAATCCACTCACCTCAGCCTCCCAAAGGCGCGGGATCACAGACTGAGCCACCGAGCCCGGCTAATATATATTTTTATTTTTAAAATATTTTCAGTGAGTCATAACTTGAAAATGTTTGTTGGAGAGAAACACCTTAACCAAACTTACAAGCAAGAAAGAGTTAAAACTGCGAGTATATCTGTGCAAATGACAATTTTGCTATACATCATCTTGTAAGTTAATTTCTCTTTATATACTCTTGAGTATTTAAGATTTTATCTTTTCTACTGTTCCAATTGGTAAAAAGCATTTTTTATGAGAAAGGAGAGAGTGTATGTTCATTTTAAGAAGCCAATGTACATAAAATTGAGAGAAATTTGAGTCTTTCGCTTTATATGGAGTAAAGGATTTATAAACTATGGCTTCTTATTTTAAACTGTAAGCCAAGTTTGTATTGTAATTAATCCATATTGTCAGTGCTAACCAAGACTGATTAAAATCTGGTTTTGTAAACTTTTTAATCTTCCAAAGTAAACAGGAGGGAGTTGAGTCTATTGTTTTTCTTACCTTCTCCCTGCTTGTAGCCCTGAGGGTCTCTTTGGTCTCAAGTGGACCTGGCTGTTCTACCAAAACTTGCATTTGTAGTGAGGACAATTACAGGTGAACTCAGTCTCCTGAGTGTTTTGATCTTTACCTTTATAGAAATGTTGTTTGTGTGTTGTCCTGCGTGTGATATACTATATTTCTCTTCATTCTATATAGTGTAGTGCTGACCATATGCCAGACACTGTTCTGCGTTATTTTTGTGTGTATTAACACGTTTAACTCTTACAATGAGCCTGTGGCCAAAAGCTATTACTTTCCTCCTCCTCCTCCCTCTGACTTTTTTTTTTTTTTTTACAGATTGTCCTCCTTTAGCATCAAGGTCGATAGATAGCTTGACCATAGAACGTAGTTGAGATCCCCCCGGATCTAGCCAGCACTGGTGGTTTGTCCCCAGGGAGTAGTTTTCCTTCTAGAAGCAAACTTGTCACCTACCCATCGTAGCAGCAGCCAGGTCTATGTGTAAAACCAGCCCATGAGAAAACCAGCTTTTGCTTGGGTTGTCATGGTGCCTGATATTAAAGGTACCCAGTGCAGAAACCTGCATTCTTAAAAAGGGATGTCATAGCCATCTTTCTTTTTTCAGTTGCTCAAATCCAACCTGAAATACTGCTTCTGGTTCTCCCAGCGGGGTGCTTTCCTTGACAGCCCCTCCTCACCCGTGCCCACTCACGGAATTCACCTGTCAGCACCTCCAACTTGACCTGCTGAGCGATAGGCTCCGGCTCTAATTCTTCTCAAGTTGTAGGCTTGAGTAGCTTTTTTTTTTTTTTTTTTTTTTTGGTAATGGCTTTGTTAAACTTTAATTCCCATACTATGCAGTTCATTCATGTAAAATGTCCAGTTCCGTAAGTGCGTTCACAGAGGTGTGCAGCCATCACTCTGGAAAGAAACTCAACCCAGTGGCTGTCAGTCTCATTCCTCTTTGCGTCCAGACCTGGGTATCTAGTCTGTCTTTATGGAGTTCTCTGTTCTTGACGTTTCGTATACATGGAATTGTATTCTTTTAGTTTATGCAGGGTTTTCAAGGATTCCAGTTAGCCTAGGTTGTATGTTCAGCCAGGGACATGTACGCAGAACACTCCTCACTGCTTGTTCCTCAGAGGGTGCAGCCTTAGATACATGTATAGTCTTCTAGACCACCAGAAATTATTGTGGTTTTTGGTGGACTCTCTTTTGCTGTTCTGTGCTCATCTCCTATTAAGTTCCTGACTTGTATGTGTCTATTGATATCATGCTTGACTCTGCTAATTCCTAGCTGTATTAGTTTCCTAGGGCCACTGTAACAAAATACCACTACCTGGGTGGTTTGAAACAACAGAAGTTTATTGTCTCACAGATCTGAGAGCTAGAAGTCCAAAATCAAGGTGCTGGCTGGGCCATTCTCCTTCTGAAACCTGTCGGAGAGAATCCTCACCACTTCCGGTGTTTGCCAGCAACCCTTGGCATTCCCTGGCTTGTGTATGCAACGCTCAGTCCTAAGTGTTTACATGGCATCTTTTTTCATGTGTCTGTGTGATTACATGGTGTTTGCCCCTCTGTGTTTTTCCAGATTTCCCTCTTTCAAGGACATCGGTTCTATTGGAGTAGGGTCCACTCTGATTACCTTAACTTTAACTTGATTACATTTACAGTGACCCTGTTTCCAAATATGGCCACATTCACAGATTTGGGAGGGGAGGTTAGGACTTCAGTTTTTTGGTGGGGCACAGTTCAGTTCATAACACTAGCTGACTGCACTTCTGTTTTCGGTGATTCTCTGGGGCATAAATTGCTCCATGGTCTGATCCAGGCAAAGTCTGGCCTCTGAGCAGCGATGCGATGCTGCTGGTCTCTGAGGCTTGTTAGATCCTCTTCAAGTACTTTTGTCCTGTACATCAGGACCTGGGCAGTGACAAGAAGCTTGCTCTTCCCCATCTGTCCCACCGGGATTTGCCCCGGGGAGCAGGAGCTGTGTGCATGTTTGTGTGTGGAGGGCTTAGAAACTTGCCATCCAGCCCACTGGGGCCAGCAGTGGGAGTCAGGAGTGCTGCGCGGGCACTGCTGCTGGCTGCGGCTCAGCCTGCTTGTGTGGGTTTTCTGTAGCCTGGAGCTGTGGAGGGGATGTCGGCTGATGCATGCACGGGGAACACCTCTCCCGCGCCAGGGATTGTGGGAGATGAGAACTGCCACTCAGCTGATGATCCTGACGGAACAGGGTCACGGACGACGGGTGCAGCCTCTGTCATGAAAGCCATGGCTTCCCAATGGTATTTCTATAGATTTTGTTGAATAAATGTTTTACAATTTGTTGCAAGCCTTTTGACCAGTCTCCAGTGACACAATCACCATCTTTGCTGATTTGTGCTAGTTTAGTAATTGCTGGGGAGGAGCATTTTCTCCAAGTTCTTTCCTCCCTTCCTGGAAGCCCTGCCCCTTGAATCATTCTAAAGCCCCACTTCAAGTGTAGAGGCTAGAGTGGCATCCGACAGGACGGGGATGGCATGGAACTCTTCAGGGAACGTAGGCCGCAGGAAAATGATTTATATTAGTGCTGATGCTATTTTCAGCATATTTAATTACTGATAAATTTTACAGTCCCTTGCTATAAAGATCAAAATTATTTTTTTACTTTAATAGCCTGCCTTTTGTACCAACACATAAAACACAGAAGAAAAACATAAAATAAGTGGTTAAAAAGAATGTTAATAACTTTCATTAAATGAGTAAATTTATTCTTGAAATATTTAATAAGTTATGTGTGATGTCTTCATTTAGCTGGAAGCTGGAATTTTTCATGATGAACTTAATAGCACATCTCTTTCGTGGGTGTTTATTTGAAGTAAATGTCACCATCTGTGTTGCCAATTTTCTATCTTATTCAATTAGTTGAAAGGACCAGCAAGATATCTTGAAAACTTTTTTAAAAAACCCTGAACGTATTTATATAGTGTTAGTATTCTTGCAGTTACTGGTTTTATTTAAGCTGAATACTGTTGTTCAAGATGTCTGGAACTAGAAGCAGTGAGAAGTCTGTGTTATTTTTCTGAGACTAAAGTGCTGCTTTTTTTACCCCCCAGACAGAATCACTCCTTGACTTCATTAATAATGAGGAATAATCATAAGATATTATATATTTTCTGTAAAGCTTTGTAGGCTATATCTTATTTTATAGGATGGTAACTACTTTCCTGTACTTGTTCATTTATTATTAATGCTTTTATTGCTATTTTAGAAATGGATTGAACTTTAGATTTTATTTAGTCTAACCTTAATCACTTTGATGAAGTTATTATATAACATTTAAAGCCTTACAATCTAAGGATCCATATATGACAGGGACCCAAAAAAACACCAGAATTTATTTATAAAAAATTGTTTCTGTGTTCTTACATGTTTTAACTTCAGTCACCTTAAAAGTACTCTTCATTTGGTGCAGCACACCTATCGAGATGCTTTTTCCACTGCTCAAACAGTTTTTGAACTATTTTGATGACTTTTAGTGCTTCTCTTGTTTTTTGGTTTCACCTGATTCACATTGGCAAATATTTTCCTCTGAGGACATTTTCCATCTGGAGAAATGAGAGAGTCATGTGAAGTCAGAGTGAGTAACAGGGAGGGTAGGGTGCAGGGGCCATGCCGTTTGGGGTCAAAGACTGCTAAACTCAGCACAGCGTGGGCAGGTGCACTCATGAATTACCCATCGTGAAATGGGCAAATGCCTTGAAAGAATCTCCAAAAAAAAAAATTCACTGAAGCCGATCGCAACCTCTCACAACAATGCTGTGTGGAACACTGATGCCTGTGGGTTCCTAGAATACTTGCTCAGTAGGGGAAGCCTGTACTACAAGAGGCCCCCCCCTCCAAAAAATGGTACACATTTTTTTGGCTGCCCCTTCGTACGTATAATTGTAAAGATAGTAACAAGACACTAACACTTCCAAAAATCTGTGAAGCAGTGAGTAGTCTTTTTTCAGAAAGCTTTAGGAAATACCGTGTATCTTTCTCTATAATTTAATATTATAATAACTATTTTGTCTAGCATTAATTTGACATCCTTACCAAATAATTTGATTTTAGGCTTAAGTTCGCCATAGAGTCCTAAGAATTTTTTTTTTCTAGCAGATAAGCATTTCTTTGTCTCCTTTCTCAACATTTATGGTTCAATAAAACATAAAACAACTTGTCAATTGTCAGTATTAATGTAAATATCTAAAATATTGTCTGTGCACATCACTTAAGAAACTTTTGAATCCATGAATCAGAAATTAACTAACTTCAAGTTTTATTAGGTTTTAAAAAGTAATTATTTGCCTTGCTTAGACCTGTATAGTTGACGAAGCTTTCTGTGTATTGTTATAGTTGATCCTCATAGCTATTTTATGAAGGTAGGTTCAACAGCTTTTATAATTTCCATTTTGTTGATGAAGAATATGAGGTTTGGTATATACGTAACTTTCCTAAATTTTATGACTTGAGTAATTTACCACAGTAGATACCCATTTCTTTGTATGTCACTGGTTAGTAAGGTAGTACTTACTATCTTGTTTCTTCCAGGAAAAGCAGAAATCTCGATGATTTTTCTTCTAGAAAACTTAAGAAGTATAATTTGGGACATTTGGCATAACAGCAAAGCTACTAGGTGGGAGCAATACAGGTTGAGCTTATCAAATCCAAACATTTGAAATGCTCCAAAAATTGAAATGATTTGAGTGTCAAAATGACACTCAAAGGAAATGGTTATTAGAGAATTTTGGATTTTAGGGTTTGGGGTGCTTAACAAATAAATATAATGCAAATTTTTAAAAAAATCCCCAAGCGTTGGATAAGGGATACTCAATCTGTGTAATTTAAACTCCGAATGCCAGGTTTTCTTTTTTTCTATTTTAGCAAACTCTTGTCCTTATCTCAGTTTTGGTTCAGTGTCTTTTTTTTCACAGAAGACAAAAATCTCGTATTCCCCTAAGCTCGCACATAGTGCTTTTGTACTTGCCTCTCTTGGTACGGGTATTATTTTCATGTCATGATTAATTGTTGAGCTCCTTGCAGGCGATGATTGTGATATACCTCTGCACTTCTCCGTGGCCTTGAATGAGCCATAGTGGAACTCAGGAAATGTTTTTAAAACAAATGGATGAGTGAGTGGCGCATGCTTGCGGTGTGTCTGTAGACTGTGTAGCCAGTATGCTCCCTGTGTGCTCCGTGACTCTGGAGTGGCTGTGCTGTGTTACAGATGCGTTTGGCTGTGCAGTTGATGTGTGTTTTTTGCGGTGTGTCTTTGATGTGTGTTGTTTTTGTTCCGTAAATGTTCTGGAGTCGTCAGTTGCTTGCTCCGCCTCAGTCACCTGTTGTTATCTGGGGCCTGGATGGAGCACCTTCACTGTGATGTTGTGTTCGTTGCATCTGTGACTTTTTATTAAAAACAAAAGATAGTACTTCAGGAAATTGAATTTCTTACAAAAATGAAGTTTGTTGCTTGAAATCTGTCCAACTTGTCTGAATTGCTAAAAAGTAAAAATTCTTGTTAAACTCTTGACTACCTCAGAAGTGAATTTGGGAAGGACCAAACTTCTTGTGACTCATAAGGGGAGTCTAAGGGGAGCATCCGGGAAAGTGTCGTCAGCGCCTGACTGACCGGTTCCCGTCTGTTCTTCTCTCCCTTCCGCCAGCTGCCTTCGGACAGTTTCTCTGTGTATTTGCTGTAGTACCAGAAGGGGGAATAGGAACTGAAGTTCACATGTTTCAGTTTTGTTACTTGGCAGCAGATGCCTTACATTTTAGGTATGAAGAAGAATAAAAATAGATTAGGTTATTTGTGCCACCTTGTTATTACTTCTGCACCCCATTGTCATGAATAATGATAACATAGAACTGACTAAAACTACAGGAAAGAAAAGTCATTAGGAAATGCTTCCTCAAGTTTTCGAGATTTTTTTTCACGCCTTTGCCTTGGGGAAAAGAATTATTTTAATAAAAGACCAACTTGGGTTCTGATTTTCTTTATAGCAATTTGTTTGGTTTAATTGTGTGTTATATAATAATGAATCATGGAATTGGGTACAGCTGTGAATTACAGGAAGTGACACATATGATAAAGGCTGGTTTTATATCTGTTCAACAAATCCCAGTGGAACTGAAATGAAACTATACACATTTTAGCAGCACCACTTACTTTCTGCCACCAACCAGGACTAGTACTGACAAAAGTTAAATCTGCCAACACAAAGTTAATGGGAAGCAGGGCAGAGTATAGGTCATTATTTAGTGAAAACTTCGTTGAGTTTTGAATCTGCTTGGCACACATTAAATTTGATCACTAAGAATGCAGTTGTTAGATTATTTTATTCTTTTAAGAATAATAAAGAAGCTATTGTTTATTTTTTTCCCTTTCAGACAAGGATTTAGATTTGATGGTAAAATGTGTGTTTTATGCAGTAAGTAATCATGAAATAATAATATGTTGAAAAGTAAATAAAAGTACTCATCTTGTATACTTTTCACAATTCACATACTCATTGGATGCTGGAGGAGAAAGGTATATTCCCAGCTTATTCATTCAGTTGCCAGGAGGACACGATACTTTCAAAAGCTTTTTCTTGAGTAGTAATGACTATTAAGATTTTACTGTTAGATTTGGACACTTTTAGGTCCTTTAGTGTTATCCAGAGAACATTAGAACATAGTTCGTGGTGGGATAGTGTTAAGTAATTCCCATTCTCATTCCTGTCTTGGATTTCAAAGTCTAGGACCACGGACTTAAGAACTGAGTCTTTGTCCACAAGAGTGAGAGTATGTGCACTTATTTTTGCCTCCCCAAGTAGCTGTGAAGGTCCTCTCGAGTTTATTTGTTCATTTGTTTTCTAGCATGCAAGACTTGAATCCTTAGTTTTTGTAATATAGTGTGCTCCTGAGAGAAATACAATAATGAATTTCTGACTCCTCTGTCTTGTTGAGTTTCCATTTCAGTAGAGGGGAGAGAATTCTGAGAATGGCTAGGGAGCCATATTCCTGACCCCTCTTATCCTGGCATAGTGATAAATTTCACCCCCTTTCACTTTCACATGTCCTGTTTTGGGTGGTGAGTCATATAGTCATGCTAGGAATAACTGTGTAAATATCAGACTGAGTTTAAGCCTTAGGCTGCTTCATGGAAATACAGAATCGGGGGAAATTAATTTAGTTAGGTGTAGGGAAAAACAAATAATCTTTAACCTGACACTTTTCGGAACTCATGTTCAGGCAGCAAAGGATGCCATTTGATTCTCGGAAATTCCCAAACATAAAAGGATTTCCTCTTTCACTTTCACTTCCCATAGATAACAGATTTTTAAGAATCTAACAAAAAAGGAGAAAAGGGCATTAAATCTCTCGCTTTTCAAATTTTCCCTCCTGAGACTTTGGGACTATCTCTCTGAGCAGCTGCTGAGGTTTTTATGTTCTTAAATTGGTTAGATTAAAAAAGAAAAGTGTAAGATGTGTTTGTCCCTTGCTTTTTCTAAATAGAGAATATTGCGCATGAAGTGAGAGAAAGGTCGACTAATGCCAGCTATCTTATTTTTAAAAGTGCGAAGTTGTATGTAGTTTGGGCTTTGAGGATTTTCCTGAAGTCTTGTAATGGCACATGAAGATTCCCTGTCATAAAGAATCTGGTGTGTCCCTGGCTGTTCCATCCACCATCCTTTCCATTTTGTTCACGTGAAGAGCAGTTTTCAAACTAGCAGATGTGGTTGGCCATGCCAACGCGGAAAGATTGTTTAGGGTGCTTACCGCCAGCTGTGTTTGTGACTGCAGTTAGTGTTGGAGACTTTCTGTTGAACAGCTGCTCTGGTATTGCCTTTTCTGGGTCTTTCAGACAGTGAAGGTATATGACCACTTCATTCTCTTTCTCCCTTTGGTAAAGCAAATACAGCTGCTTAGTAAAGCCCTCATCATGGTCTCTTCTTGGCCACACATACCAGAAAAACAACCAATACTGAACACTTGGACAAGCAGTATGTTCTAGAATTATTGGATAAGCCTCGGTAGAATGATAGGTGCAGATGGAGCTTAAGGTAGAATAGCAGTTGTGATGAAGTAATAAGTCAGTGATGACTTAATTAAGAGGATGTGTTCTGGTGCAGTAAGTGTTAAAAACGATAAACTGTAAGCCTGACCTCTAGCTTTGTTTCATCTGAACCCTTGGGAGTCTCGGCAGAATTTTATAGACTAGTGAAACACTTTATTGGTCTGAAAAAAGTATTGTGAACCTGCTCATAAGGTTCAGACAAAACTTCTGTGGGTAAATTAGGAGTTGGTGTGGTCTAGGAGTCTGTGAAGGCAAGGTTTTCCAGAGTTCTGATTTCCTGGAATGTCATTCTAGATTTCTTTCAATCTCAGCTGTAGGGTGGTAGAAATATGCTTATTTCTTATTTTGTAACAATAACTGTATGTAATAATTGACGAATGTCTTACTTATTACCATAAACATAGAACAGTGACCATAATATAAACATTGAGGAAATCAAATGTTTTCTTTTTTGTGATTTCATACAAAAATCAGTGCAACATTCTTAATAATTTGGTACCAAAAAACATTCTTAATAATTTGGTACCAGTAATCTTGACAGGCAAATTTCCTAATTTGCAAGATAAAAGATTCGATTGTCTCTAAAAAGTACTTTCCACCTCTGTATCTTTGAGGCTATAAAGTAAGAGAGGGTCCCTGACTTGTGATGGTTAGACTGGAAACTTTCAACTTTACGATGGTGTGAAAGTGATGAGCATTCAGTAGAAATCTTTCCTCAGTGCAGTTGTCAATAAACTACATGAGATGGTCAACATTTCATTATAAATGGGCTCTGGGTTTGATGATTTGGCCCAATTGTAGGCTAATGGAAGTGTCCCGAGCACGTTTAGGGTAGACTAGGCTTAGAGCTCTGGTTAGGAAAATTATATGCATTTTCGACTTCAGGATAGTCTCAGTTTATAATGGATTTGTTGGGACATGACATGATCGTGAATTGAGCACCTGTGATTTCCTGTTATTTAGCTGAGACGGTTTGATCTCAGTAGTCTTTTTGCACATGAACTATTCAAATGGAATATAACATTCATATTTATGTCCTTGCCCCCTTCCCCCTGGATCTTATCTGCTGAAGTAGATGTTGGTTTCTCTTGAGAATATAACAGAGTAAGTTTCTCTTTTTTTTTTTTTTGAGTCGGAGTCTCACTTTGTCACCCAGGCTGGAGGACAGTGGCATGCTCACAGCCACTACAGCTTTCACCTGCTGAGCTCAGGCGATCCTTCTGCCTCAGCTTTCCAAGTAGCTGAACTACAGGCATGCACCACCACGCCCAGCTAATTTTTTTGATTTATTGTAGAGATGAGATCTCGCCAAGTTGCCCAGGTCTCAAACCCGTGGGCTCAGGCAATCCTCTCACCTTGGCCTCCCAAAATGCTGGGATTATAGACGTGAGCCACTGTGCCCAGCCCTACAGATGGAGTTTCAACGAACATTTTAGTGTTAGTGATACAAAAATTAAGGAGAGAATTCATAGGCATGAATTTTTATAGTTGATAAAAGGGAATTCTAGTTGTAGCTAAAAGTCCAGTTTTCAGTGTTATATTGAAAAGTCAAACCAAATAGACAAATATTTATAGAACTTCTAACATGAACAAGCCTCCTTTCTCAGAACAGACTTCAAGAAATGTCCATTGAACCAACATTCAATACATTTTACCTGGTGCTTTGAAGGGGGTGAAATTGCATCTAATTTTGTTTGTAGTTTGCCTTCAGTTTGCTTAAAACAGTCCAAAGTAAATGTAGTGCTTATATTTTACCAAAGTAGCAACACAGAATGGTAGGCAGAAAATTGGTATGGAGGCAGGCAAAAGGGCAGATTTTCTGCCAAATGGCTCTAAACGAGCTGACACAAGAAATTTACATATTAAGCTTTGATGAGAGATTGTTGAATTCCGTCAATGTTGTTGTTCCCATTAGTATCCAAGCCAATTAGACTCAACTAATGAAGCCAATGACTCATACTGGCTTGCCACCATGGGCACAAATGCCAGAGGGTGGCACAGTTGGCCTTATTGTTGGCCAGGAAGACTTCCATCAATGCTTAGCTGCAGTCTTATCTGCACATTCCTCCTGTTCTTCTTTGGGAGAGCATTGCCTTGCATGGACTTTTGGTAACCAGAGATTTCCCAGGAAATTCCCATTGTCTTCACTGTCTGTGATACTGATGAAATTTGTGCTCTGCCCTCCTCATATGCGCCTGTTTGAGCCACCTGGAAACTCTGCCATTCTGGAAAAATGGTGCGATCCTCTGTTTGACAAGAATAAAAAATATTACAATGTGTCCTGCTTCTACATTCAGTGGTGGCTTACAAGAGAGCCACCAATCTTTTTTTTTTTTTTGAGTTGGAGTCTCACTCAGTTGCCCAGACTAGAGTGCAGTGGCCGCTCCCGGCCACCGCAGCCTCGCCTGCTGGGCTCCGGCAATCCTTCCGCCTCAGCCTTCCGAGTAGCCGGAATTACAGGCATGCGCTACGATGCCCGGCTGATTTTTTGATTTATTGTAGAGATGAAGTCTTGCTGCCCAGGCGGGTCTCGAACCCGCGGGCTCAGACAATCCCCTCACCTCAGCCTCCCAAAGGCGCGGGATTACAGGCTGAGCCACCGAGCCCGGCTTAGAGAGCCACCAATCTTAATTGTGCATGGAAATACCCCAAGGAGCTTGTTAAAAATTAAGGTTCCTAAAAAAAAAAATAATAATAATAATAAATAAATAAATAATTAAAGTTCCTGTGACTCCACCCCACAAGTTCTCATGAGCAGGATAATACAGACATGCTGGGAACCAGCCTTTCCCCAACTCTCCCAGGATGGAGAGCATTTCCTCAAATGTTCAAGTCAGAAATGATTTTAGAGCGAGCATGTTTATAAACAAGTTTAAATGAATTTGCTCCATACATGTGTACTAAAGAGCTGAACTTAGCAACCTCTTCTCACAGCTGTAAATGTCATACTTTCAATTACAGGAGCTCATTAGTTTCTATTAGTACACTTCCAGGCTTTAGAAGTAGAACTTTGAAGGAGCCTTTCTCTTATTTTATTTTGTGGAAATAAACACTGAAAAATAAGAAATCCTCAAAAGTATGTTGATTCTACGTTGCTGGCAGGATACCTTTGCTCCTTAGTGGGTAGTGGTAGCTCTCTTTAAAACTGGCACATGAGTACAAGAACGAGTACCTCAACAGACCCTGTAGCCCACATTATGCATTGTGTGGTACACACCTTACAGGAAGGGGGAGTTGGGCACCCTCTTGGTGTCATTTGAACTCGGATGAGGCGTGTGCCTTTCTGGAGGTGTGCAGAGGTAATTCAGATGATGGCCCCTTCCTTATCCAGCAGCTTTATGCTTCGGGATCGGACCATATGGATCCTGGGATGAATGATTGAGGACTTGAAAACGTTCCAGACTTTTCGGTTCTGTTTGTTTACGTAGTTGCATTCTCAGACCGAATTAATATTCTAGGATCAGATAACACATTTGAGGTTACTTGGTTTTGCTCAGAGAGTATATTTATTCTTACTTAATAAGGGTGCATAAGAAAGAATTTATTAGTATTAAAAAGATTAGAATGCCATTATTTTTAATTGTTCTTTTATGATCCTGTAACACCTAGGTAGTTTATTCATGTAATTTATATGTTAGCTGGCCATCATGTGATTCTGTTAGTATTTACTTGTGATTTTGACAGTAGAACTTGTGATTTTGACAGTTAGGGGAATAACTGGTAAGTATTTTGAGAAAATTAGGTTTTTTAGATATGTGAAATCCAGTTTATCCTCTCATACTTAGCTACAAAGACATGTCTTCATGGTTTCATTTAAAATAAAAAGGTCGGTGTAATTAAAAAGTTTTTTTCAAAACTTGTTTATATGATGCCTATTTAAAGGAAAAGTGTTGCCACTTTAATTTTTTCTTTTCAAATAATGGTGATAGGACAAGCTAACATTTATTGATTTATTTGTGCTGGTCACTGTATTAAGCTTTCACTTAATTCTTAACACTGATGAATTACGAAAGAAGTCACCAATCAATCTCTTATGTATCTACCTTTCTATTTTCATTGTGCTGGTATTGGCTTTTAAAACTAACCTTTTAATTTCAGATAATTGTAGATTCAAATGCAGCCATAAAAAAACAAAAACAAAGGAGTTTGTTGCAACCTCCACTCGGTTTTTTGCACTGGAAGCATCTTGTGTAATTATAGTGCCGTATCACAGTTGTGACGTTAATAAAACCACCAGCATTGGACTTCACCAGTCTAACATGCACTTAGTTGTGTTGTTATTTAGTTCTGTACAGTTTTGCCACATGTGTAAGTTCAAGTAAACATCACCAGCAGTCAAGATTCAGCACTGTTCATTCACAAGAACCCTTTGTGACACTCCCTTACAAGCGACACCCATGATCATTTTTGCCCTTTCTAGAATGTTACGTAAACGGAACCCTAGAGCATTGACCTTTTGGGATACGCTTTTCTCAGCATAGTTGCTTGAAGATCTGAGTGCTAGTGTGTATTAAGAATGTGTTTCTTCCTGTTGCTGAGTAGTATTTCATATTGTGTGTATTCCACCGTCTCTGTGCCACTCTGTTGAAGGACATTTGGGTTGTTTTCAGTTTGGGATTGTTAAAAATAACACTGTGAAGAATGTCCATATACGTTTTGTGTAAGCATGGACTTTCATTTCTCTGTGCTGTGCTGAGAGTGCCTTGCTGGGTCACCTGGGAAGTTCACGTCGTGTGAGGAACAGCCAGGCTGCTTTCTAGAGCGTTTGTGCCGTTTCACACTCCCACCAGTGAGTGTCAGTGGTCCGGTTGCTCTGCATCCTCACCAGCATTTGGCGATGTCACATTAGTCCTTTTAGCCATTCCCATAGGCGTGTAGTGATATTGTGTTGTCATTTGCATTTCCCTGATTGCTAGTGATGCACAGCATCTTGCCATGTGTTTATTTGCCATCTGTGTATCCTCTTCTGTGAAATGTCTCTTCATTCTTTTTTACCCATTTTTAGTTGTGGTATTTGTTTTTCTACTGTTGTTTTGAGAATTCTTTATTCTAGATGCAAGGTCTTTTGTCAAATACTAGGTGATTTTCAAATATTTTCTCCTCATCTATATATAGCTTGTCTTTTCTTCCTCTTAACAGAGCCTTTGCGGAGCAAAGTTTTACATTTTGATGAGGATCAACTTACTAGTTTTTCCTTTAATGGATGTGATGTTTTTGGTGTCAAGGTTAAGAATTATTTGTCTAGTCTTAGGTCCCTAAGATTTTGGGGGGCAGGGAGAAGAATGTTAAATTTTATTTATGTATTTTAAATGCATTTAATACAGAATCGTGTGGTGCAAGTGAGGATTTATTACATATGTGTAGGCTGCATGCAGATGAAGTTTGGATTTCTAGCTGGTGACCTCACTCCCCCTGGTAGTGGACCAGGTACCCATTGTGTTGCCACATATCCCCCACCCTAAATTTTATTTAATTTCTTATTTTGTTGTGATACATTGGTCACAGTTAGTGAGCCAGTGTTAATGCATTATCAGTAAGTGGAGTTTACACTTTCTTATAAGAGACAGAGTGTTGCTCTGTTGCCCAAACTGGAGTGCAGTGGCATGATCATAATTCACCATAACCTTCGGCTCCTGGGCTCAAGTGATCCTCCTGCCTCAACCTCCCAAATGGCTAGGGCCACAGGCATGTACCACAATGCCTGACTAATTTTAAAAAGTTTTATTTATTCTTTTTTTTATGGAGACAAAGTCTTAGTATGTTGCCCAGGCTGGTCTTGAATTCCTGGAGTCAAGTGTTCCTCTCACCTCAGCCACCCAGAGTGCTTGGATTACAGGCATGAGCCACCGTGCTGAGCCTGTCTTAACCATTTTTAAGTGCACATATGCTCATGTTGGGTAGCCATCATTACCATCCAGCTCCTTAAGTCTTTTCACCTTATAAAAACAGCGCTTTATACCTATTAAGTAGTAACTCCCCATTCTCCCCCCCATCCCTCCCCAACCCCTAGCAGTCAGCATTTTACTTTTTGTCTCTATGATATTGACTACCCTAAAAGTATTCGTGAAAGTGGACTTATCACATATTTGTCTTTTTGTAACTGGCTTATTAGCATAATGTTCTCAGGATTCATCGGTGTCAGAATTTCTTTCATTTTTAAAGCAATGTTCCTTTGAATGTATTTAACGTGTTTTGCTTATTCATTCACCCTTGAATGGACACTTGGGTTGTGTCCCCATTTTAGCTATTGTGAATAATGCTGCTATGAACATGTGTGTATAAATATTTCTCTGAGACCCTACCTTCAATTTTGGGTGTATGGGGAATTGCTGGATCATGGGCAATTCTGTTTTTAAGTTTCTGAGGAACCACTGCTGTACCATTTTATCTTCCCACTAACAGTGCACTACATTCTTGTCAACACTTATTGCTTTCTATTTTGGGATAGTTTTGATTTACATTTCCCTATCGATCAGTGATATTGAGCTGTTTCACAAGTGTATTGGTCATTTATATATCTTCTTTAGGGAAACGTCCATTCAAGTCTTTCCCCGTTTTAAAGTCAAAGTGGGTGTTTCTTTTGTTGCTGACTTTCAGTACATCCATTTGGCATATTAATCTCTTATCAGACGCGTGTTTTGCAGGTATTTTCTCCCAGTTCATGGGTTGGGTTGCCTTTCACCAGGTTTCCGTCGTCTTTTGGTGCATACATCTTGTCGGTCTTATGCAGCTCAGCCTGTCTGCTTTTTCTTTTTGCTGCCTGTACTTTTGGGGGTCCTACCCAAGTAACCACTGCCATACTGAGTGTGGTGAAATTTTTGCCCAGTGTTTCATTTTTAAGAGTTTTATACTTTCGATTTCATGTTCTTTTTCTGCCCCAGTTATCAGTCCAGGTTGCCACGTTACATTTATTCATCATGTCTTCTTCGTCCCTCCTAGACTATGACAGTTGCTCAGAGTTTCCTTGTTTTTTGATAACCTTGACAGTTGTGAGGTGTATGCCTCAGGTGTTTTGTAGGATGCTTCTCATTTGCAATTTTTCTGATGTTTTTCTTATGATTAGATTGGGGTTATGAGCTTTTGGCAGAAAGAGGTGAAGTGCCCCACCACCGTGTCATTTCAAGGGCACATGTGCACGGCACGAGCTGTCACTGAGGTGTGGAGCTCGCCATTTTGTTGGGCTCTCCACGGTGGAGTTACCACCCCTTCCTGTACCGAAGGGGAGGAGGTAACTTACGCCTCGCGTGTAAAGGGCTGGGGAGTTCCACCCACGACACGGATTTTATGTCATGTGTTTTCGTTTTTATTCAGTTCTGTGTGTGTTTCTTTATTTCCTTTGAGACTTCTTCTTTGGCCTATGAATTATTTATAAATATGTTGTTTGATTTTCAAGCATTTGAAGACTTTTCTGTTGTCTGCCTATTTCTAGTTTGATTCCATTATAGCAGAGAACACACCATATGATTTAAATTCTTTTGATTTTTAAAAAAATGTGTTTTACGGTCCAAGGATTGGTCTATTTTGGGTGCTGTTCCATGGGCTCTTACAAAGAATGCGTACGTGTATATGCTCGTAGTGTCCTGTTCATTTCTGCTCAGCTCTTCTTGATTTCTGCGTAGTACTTACATAAGAGCGTTGAAGTTCCTAACTGTAGTTGTGGATTTGTCTGTTTCTCCTCTTTGCTCTGTTAGTTTTGACTTGATGTATTTTGAGAGTTTGTGGGGTTTTTTTATTTGGTGGGGGGCAAGTGTACTTTTAGGATTTTTAGTCTTTCTGAGAGTGTGATCCTTCTGCCATTATGTGCTATTACTGCTCATCTGTAGTGATTTTATTCTGAAGTCTACTTTTACGGTATCTGGTATTCGTATAGCTACTCTTGCTTTTTTTTAAAATAATGTTTTCATGGAGAATTTGTTTGCTTTTAACCTCTATACGTATTGCTTTGGATTTTATTTATTTGTTTGTTTGTTTGTTTATTTTTGAGTTGGAATCTCACTCTGCTGCCCAGGCTGGAGTGCAGTGGCATACTCATGGTCACGCAGTCTCAACCTGCTGGCCTCAGGTGATCCTTCTACCTCAGCTTCCAAGTAACTGGAACTACAGATGCACGCCACCATGCCTGGCTAGTTTTTGTGATTTATTGTAGAAAGGAGGTCTTACCAAGTTGCCCAGGCTGGTCTTGGACCCCCCAGGCTAAGGCAATCCTCTCGCCTCAGCCTCCCGAAGTGCTGGGATGATAGACTGAGCCACTGTACCCGGCCTACTTTGAATTTTAAAAGTAAGTCAGAGCCAAGGTGAAATCTTAAATGTTTTCATGAAGCTCTTTCACTATTTCAATTAGGGTACATGTTTGAGTAAGTGATACAAATCACTTTTAAGATGGAGAAAATAGAACATTTGTGCAAAGCAGAGTAGAGATAGAGCCTTATTCAGTTAGATTTTTTATTGTTAAAGTTATTTGTTGAATACCTCATAAGTGCTGGCTTTGCACACATTGTTTAGGTGCCTGAGACATAATAATGAACTAAATAAGGAAAACAAAACAAAGCACTGCTGGTCTGGAGCTTACATTGTGGTGGAGGAGGAAGAAAGTGAACAAATAAACTACATCATGTATTGGGAGGTAATAAATGCTTTGGAGCAAAAGGGGAGGGGCGGGGAGCAGAGATCGCTCCTAACAGTGGATGATGGTGGTGAGCGTAGGGTGTGAATTGGAGAGGGCTTCTGGTGAAGGGCCATTTGAGCAAAGACCTCAAGGCGGTGAGGGAGCAGGCTGGGCTGAGTCCCCTGGGAGAAGAGTGTCAGGGCACTTAGAGGAACCATGGAGTATCACTGGGAGTGTGGGGAGGGCAGAGAGGGAGCAGGGAAATAGCCATGTTGAGTCCCGAGGTCCTGGCAAGGACCTTAGCTCGTGTAAACAGGGAAGTCACTGAAGGTTTCGAGCAGTGTCAGAGAACTTAGCGTCCATAGCAGAGGGATCATTTGGTAATGTGTTTATACCTGTCTGGTTGCTTAGTAAACGACAGCAGGAACGCTGGGATTGAATGTGCTTTTAATTTTTTCTTTTAAAGATAAAGTGGGACTAGATAATTTCATAGACTTTTTTTTTTCCATCTAAAGCCCTATGCCGTTTTACCTTAGATGGATCTGAAGTGGTTGATTTAAACATTTTAAAAGTATGGAAAGTGTTGTGGAATAATTCTTTCCACTAATGCTGTTGCTGTATGTTTGTATATTCAGTGCTTTATTTATTTATATATTGCCACTTCAGAAAAGCAAATGCATCTATGACATAAATATAAATCACTGGAATGCATTAAAAAGCATGTGTCCATTAAGATTTAAAACTGTGCGAAATAAGGTGATTTAAAGAAAGAAACGTTAACAGGACCTGGGTAACAAAAGTAAGAGCAATAGTTGTGAAAGAAAATTGAGCTAAGGAAATTGTTGTATTTGGACACAGAATTTAAGCTTTGAGCTTCCTGGCAGCCAGTGTGTTCTTGAAGTTATGAGTATCTCTGCCTAGGACCTGTCAGGGGATGTTTTTCTTTGAGAAGAGGAGTAGTGTTTAGTTACCCAGAGAACTACATCTCGGTGCCAAATGCATTTCACTAAAGCTTGAAGTCACTTTGATAATTTTAAAGAAATCCAACACTTGATAAAGACTCCTTTGACACTTTTTTAAAATGATGACAGGTGTGTATGGCTGTTAGTTCTGGAAAATACACTATTTGTTTTGTTATACAGGTGATAAAAGCATTTATTTTGAAGCAGAGATTTGTGAAAATGATTAGGAAAAGTATGACACTAGTGATTTATTGCTCCCCCCTTCCAATCGGCAGGTCTCACCGCTACCTCTGTATTGATGATGTTGTTGAATAGATAGTCATTTCAGCCCTAATCTGAAAACCTGGAAAGTTCTCTGTGTTCCAGGAAATCTCCCAGATGCAGAGTGCCTAGAGCTTTGAAGAAAGGGCTGTTTTTCAGTTCAGATATTTCATGCTTGCCCAATATGGTCTTTATCTTTTTCCCTCTGGAAAGCTAAAAACCCGAGGGAATAAGTTATAGGGCATCTGAGGGACCAGGCTTGGATTCTTTTTCATTAGAGATGCCTGAGTGCTGTTAGGACTCAATCAGAGTTTGGTGCTGCAGCCTAGCAGCAGGAGACAGAGCCCTGGGGCCGGCCTTCATGCCTGGTTCTCGAACCGTTCCCACTCCTAAGAGATGGTTTTCTGGCATCAAACCACAGCACCCGCATACTTACCTCAGTTCTTTTCGCCTGCAAGAGAAAAAAATGAAGACTCTGCAGAACTTTCCTGGTGTTCATTTGTTTAGCCTAGAGCAGCCAGAGTGGGGAGTGACAGTATTAAGACAAGTTGACACTTTATAATCCTGTGTAGCAGTGGTGTTGTAATGGATAGTAGTGAGTAATAATAGTAGGTACAGTAGCGTCTGTTAGTAGGTTATGGATTTCCAGAAGTTTGCAGGTTCATGAGAATTAAATGACACATATATCTGAGAGAGAGGTATGTGTGTGTGCGCATGTATGAATATATATATATGAGAGAGAGAGATTTGCCATCTTCCCACATATATCAAGCCTAATAAGGAGGCTAAGTAACTAACCTAAGATAGTATACTCTAAATACTGGAATGTGAGACTCAAGTTCAGATGGTAAACTTTAGGTCTCATGTTCTTTCAACTGTTTCATTGTTAAAAGCTTCAGTTGTTGGTGTGTCTTGTCCTCACAGAAAGATCAACGTTAATTTGATTCTTTGTATCATTTAGGAAAGAAGCAGTTTCTGCCCTTACCCAAAACTTACCTTAAATTGAGATGTACACTGTCTTCTACACACGGCATATTTTAGTGATAACAACGATCTGTACTGATTTTTATTTTATTGTATTTATTTATTTATTTTTATTTTTTGAGTTGGAGTCTCACTCTGTCGCCCAGACTGGAGTGCAGTGGCACACTCCCGACCACCGCAGCCTCGACCTGCTGGGCTCCGGCGATCCTTCCGCCTCAGCCTTCCAAGTAGTTGGAACTACAGGCGTGTGCTGCCATGCCCAGCTAATTTTTGATTTATTGTAGAGACGACTGTCTTGCCAAGTTACCTGGGTGGGTCTCAAACTTGCGGGCTCAGGCAGTCCACTCACCTAGGCCTCCCAGAGTACTGGGATTACAGGCTGAGCCACCGAGCCCGGCCTGATTTTTCTTTTAAAGGAGTTTAAAAGGTTTCCTCATCTACATTATTCTAGTGAAGCTTACTAGTGTTCTTGGAGTGATTACATTCATTGTTTTGGGGTTTTTTGAAGTTATGGAAAAGCTTTCATGAACCTCTATATCTGTCTATGTCTTCTGAGCTGTCAGGACCTCTTTCTCCATCACTACATTGGGCATCGCCATTGGTGGTTCTGTGTCCTGCAGCTGAGTACCAGTGCTAACTAGTCATAGGAAAAGGTTTTAATGTACAAAAAAGAGGCAAAAATAACTGTATTTCATGAAAAATTCCAAAGTAACAGGTGGTAGTTTGAAGAAATTATAACGCCCAAGTATCTTTTAAATAATCTAGAATTACTTTTGGACAATAGGGATACATTTTAAGTAAGAATGAAAACAAGAAAATAATGGCAAGCATTCAGCAAACTATATTAGCATATTTTGGTGCTAATTAAAGGCCAAGTGCCTTATGATTTTCTTTTGGCTAAGATGATGTTTTCCTTCTCTGGTACTTTTTGGAAGGAGCACATTCAGCTGCAGGCTCTGGAAAGGCAGCTAGCTTGGTTCAGACTGGGAGCTCTACTATTGAGATGTCGATTAGGAATAGCTGTCTCTCCTGTTGAAAATTCAGCTAATTTTTCATTTATTTTCTGACTAGATGTAAAGATCTTTACCTTTATGATACAATCTGGACTGTTACTGTGTGAAAACATAAGAGAAACTAGACTTTGGAACCTGAAAACCCCTGGCAGTTATCACATTAAGTATGCACATAGACACATCCATCTCCAGGTAGAAGGACTTGTTTCCTGTTGTACGGATTACCCAGGCATCATGATTCCTCCTTTGCTTTGCCTTTGGATGGGCCTTTTGCTGGTGCTTAAGCATATTTCCTTAAGGATTTGGTGAATCCTTGGAGTTTGAAGAGAGAGAGGAATGGTGTCATCATTTTATTAGCTCTAGTCACTTCTGATAGGAGGTTGTGAAGATGAAGAATAGGAGAAAATCCTGGGTGGACTTACTCTGGCTTTCAGGATCAGTCCAATTCTGCCTTTCCTTTCAGTAGATTTAACTAAACACAGGGAAAGACACATTTGTTTTGACCTGGTCACAGCAACGTGAGGCCTTTTTGGGTAGATTTCTGAAGTAATACAGACCAGTATTTCTTGGATATATATGTCTTACAAAGCATGTCTATGTGTATGCACTTTGAACTTTATGCAGTGTAATTGCCATTTAGTGAAGTTAAGTTCAACAAATATCAAATTGAAAAGTCAGAATAATAATTGTGAAGAAGGCAGGTAGAAGGTGTCCCATTTGACTTGGTTCTTTGCTCCAGAAACTGGTGACCTGATAGGCAGTGCAAGCCTCCTTGATGCGCAAAAGCACCCAATGCTGTGTTCATCGTTCGTGGACATCAGTGACTAAAGCAAGGTTGGTCATGCTCTCATCATACACACTCTGCTCTTGAACACTGCTGTCATATTTTCACTTGTTAATAAAAGTGAGAAAGGAGCATTATGCTTAAAACAGTTTATAAAGATTAATGTTTTTTAGCTTTTATATTTTGAAATAATCAGTTTGCTAATATATTGGCTCAGGGAAATAATTATACCAGAAAGGGGAGGGAGGGAGAAATCAGTTGCAGTTAACTGTGGTCCTTCTCAGGTGTCACTTTTTGAGAAATAAAATGGAATTCTGGTTTTATAAGTACACAGTATCCACAAGAATAAACACTGCTATCTTCCCAGGATTGCTGTGGGCAAGTTCAGTGATTTTGGAGGGAAAGTATATCTCAAGGTCCAGTTATGCTTGGTCGTGGTTTTCTTCAGTCACATGACAGCAAAAGTTCTGTCCGAAAGTCTGCCGAACTGGGAATACAGAAATGCCGGCAGTGACAACACAGCTAAAAATGTCCAGTCACCATCTCATTTAAACACATCAGTCTTCCTATTAGTGCCTAAGCCGATATGTAAAACTGCAGCAAGTACACGGAGCAGGCTCACCTAAGTACTGCATATCTTATAGTAGCTGGCTTGAAAATAAGTGATAGCAGAATCTAAGACTGTAGTGAACTTTTGAGAAAGGAATTGATGATGATGATGCTTTATTAGGGGTTTGGGTTTTAGGCTTTTATTGTTATTTTGGCCTTAGACAACCAGTTTTGACAAGCTTTCTTCATTTGCTGGATAAGAATTGGGCTGCTTACTGCATTCTAGTATTATTCCCTATGTTAGCTTGGTGGTCTAATAGAGCAGAAAGGATCCAGAAGTCTTTACATCAGTACAGATTGCAGGAAGTTCAGTTTTTATGTGTTGCTGGTAGTCACCAATCAGTATGCGGTTTCCATGGCTACCTAACGTTTTGGACAGTATTTATTTTAGGCACTCATTCAGTATTAATTGAGCCTGGTGTATATGTTTTGCACTGGGAGTCCGACAGTATGCAGTGCACCCAGTCCTTGCCTTCAGGAGTTGATCATGTAGCTGGGGAAATTGCCTTGGAGGAATGATCAATTTGGGTAGTCCAGACTGCCATGAGAAATGCTGAGGGCTTTGGGCTGATTTCACACGAACTCTCACCCAGATGGGAGTCCAGGGACAGCTTTACTGAGGAACTAATTTTTCAGAGGAGACTCGACTGATGTTCAGACATGAGTAGGACTGAGGAGGGCGTTGAAAGAGGAGGAGCACGTTCAGGAGGGGGACCTGCACGCGCAAGGCTTGGAGTACAAGGAGGAACTCCGGAAGCTTCATGCGGGCGTCGGGATTCGTCGACGTGAGGCCATGTTTCAGGCCATGTTGAGCATCCTGGACTTTATCTGAAGCGCAGAGAAAGCCGTCCCAAGGCGCAGGAGCCACGGGGTAGGAGAAGAGTCACATTGGATGTGGCAGCTCTCCCAAGGCCTAGACCGCGGCTGGGCTGAGAGTCGCAGGATCCGGGGAGGAAGGAGATAGTCTGAGACGGGGAGGAACATGTGGGAACTGTAGAAAAGGCGACTCCAGATGTCGTCCTGGACCGTGCTTCACCAAGTCGGTGAGACTGGAAATGCCTGCTGGCCCACCTCCAGTGGTGAGTGTGCTGTGGGCATGCCATCTGTGCATTTAGGGCCAAAATGTGCAGTCTGACCAGGCCCATTAAAAACTCAGCACAGGCTGGGCTCGGTGGCTCAGCCTGTAATCCCGCGCCTTGGGAGGCCGAGGTGAGTGGATTGCCTGAGCCCGCGGGTTTGAGATCCGCCTGGGCAACTTGGCAAGACTTCATCTCTACAATAAATAAAAAAATTAGCCGGGCGTGGTAGCACGTGCCTGTAGTTCCAGCTACTTGGAAGGCTGAGGTGGAAGGATCGCCAGACCCCAGCAGGTTGAGGCTGCGGTGGTCAAAGCGGCCACTGCACTCCAGTCTGGGCGACAGAGACTCCAACTCAAAAAAAAAAAAAACCAAAAACTCAGCACAGTCTAAAGTGTGAGCTAGCAGTTCTGAAACTACTCTGTG
This sequence comes from Carlito syrichta, assembly GCF_000164805.1. Classification (NCBI taxonomy): domain Eukaryota; kingdom Metazoa; phylum Chordata; class Mammalia; order Primates; family Tarsiidae; genus Carlito; species Carlito syrichta. The sequence continues at coordinate 80,839 of NW_007246454.1, forward strand.
GGTATTCTAAGGTTGAGCAAAAAGTATGCTACGGATGTCAAGAGTGAAGTTTGTATACTAGAAAAAGGAGCTGCAAACAAGGAAAGGAAAAAACTCTGATGAACCTTGCATAGGGATGGAATTGGAGATGACAGCACGAAGGCATAGAGGTGGAGAGTTTGAGAAACAGAACATCGCGTGTGCCTACATTATAGATCTCTTAGCCCTGTTCATGAGAGGGCATAGAAGCAATGCTGTTACAGCACCAGTCAACGCACCTAGTGCCCAGATCTTGGCTTCTAAGTGCCAGGCATCAGTAAAAGGAACCAGGGCGTCTTGGAGAAACTGCTGATTCTGGGACTAGGGTGGGGAAATGCAGGATGAAAGTGACAGAATGTTCAAAAAATGATGGGAGCGTCAAGAAACACCACAGTAATAATTGTGTCAGGCAAGAACTGACAGTTAGTGGACAATATATGATGTTTATAGATAGTATATTTATAGTTACAAAGTATTTTGCTAAAAGGTACTTCCTAATTACAAAGAAATTACAGTGGATAAAGTGGACATCTCCTTAACCAAGTGACTGAGGTAGATATATCAGTAATGAGACATATGGATATGATTCACTGAGGACACGTCGCTTTTGTGGTGTTCTTGGCAATAATTCATGCCCTGAGCTTAATCATAGAAAACATCAAACCCAAGTTGAGGGTCATGGTACAAATTAACTGACTAGATTTGTTCAAAGTGTCAAGATTATGAACAATGAACTAAGGAAATGTGCCAGACTATAGGAAAAGGAGGTAACTGGTATAGTGTCCTAGTTCAAAGGTCAGACCAGAAGAAGGACATTAGTCAGACAGTTAACACAATTTGGATAAAGTCTGTAGATTAGTTAATAGAATAGTATCCATGTTAATTTCCTGATCTGAAAATTGTACTGTGGTTATGTAATATATTAACATTTGGAGAATCAGGGTGAAAGTCATATGAGAATTCTTTGTAGAATGCTTTGTATTATATTTGTAATTTTAAAAAATCTGACATTACTTCAAAATTAAGAATTTAAAAAACCCAGAATGCCCACTTTAAATATTCAGTTTCATGAGGGAGGGGAAATGATATGGTGGGGTTGGTTTTGTTAAATTTACATTTAAATTATAATTCTAGTCCCTGAATATTTATCTCAGTTGAGGATTTTTTCAATCTTCCCATTCTCTTCTTAAACATTAAAACACAGGTGTGTTTTTAGTGGGTTAGCAGCGTGTATCTTTAAAATACATTCTTAAAATACAGTAATTGTGCTCCCAGAAGTGGTTTAATTTCATCCTAGCTTAAAATATAATCAAAGTCAACCTGACTTAAAATGATCAAAGAAGTCAAAGTGATTAATTTTACATTTGTTTTAGTTTATTTTTAATTGTTGGGAATAACTAGAAATATTGAAATATTTAGAGAACAGGAGCTAGGATGAAAAGAGGGGGAAAATCTTTAAATATTTGGGTAATACTGTGACTTTTCATTTTTTAACCCCCCTTTAACATGTGGCTAAGCAGAAGCCTAGAAGCTTAGCTTTTTTGCCAGTACTGCATAGTTATTGGAGGTAACATTTGAACCTAGGTCTGTCAGGCTCCATAATTTCCACAATACTGTAATGCATAAAGGATATTCAAGTTGTGCTGAATTTTGAAGAGCCATTACTCTGAAAAAAAAGGTGTGTGTGTGTGTGTGTGTGTGTGTGTGTGTGTGTGTGTGTGTGTGTGTGTTTGGTAATCAGATTTTCAGGAATGCAAGATTGTCAGTATTTATTTACATTATGTTTTTAGCTAAAATATAGAGTACTTATGAACTGGTTTTGCAAAAACGGGGAAAAATAATATGCATCTGTGATATACCACATTCTTCTCGTGAGGCAAGTACCTGTCAAGCTCTTTGAAAAAAATAAATATGAAATCTGAACAGTTGATGATTATAAAAATAATTACAGGTTACTATTATGAAGCACACACTTACACCTAATCCTCCTTAAAATAAATGTGTTTAACTGTGCTAAAAACATATGCTTCGAAATGTTAAACAGACATTCTAAAAAGACATGTGACAACTATTTTTTTAAGAGGAAGATGCTGGGTGGGTCCACAGTGGGAATTATTAAAAAAAGAAAAGAAATCTCTAGAAGCCCTTCTTGGTCTACACTGGAAATTCATTTCCTTGTGTCGTCTATCAAAACAAGTCAAAACAGAGAAGATTGAATGCTGGGAGCAGGGGGTGTGTTTGTTCACCCTGTTAGCTGTTGAGAGCCAGACACATGTGACAAGGATGCCAGTTAAGGCAGCTCTCTGGGACGACACAGACTATTGCCCTCCCTTCTCTTCTGGCAGCCCATTTCTCCTTCTGCTGGCCTTCCTCACCTCCTCCACTTTCTTTTTTTTGTGCTCTGTTGTTTCACGAAGGTTCCCTCTCCCCAGGAGTGAGGAACCAACACGGGGGAGTTTGAAGCTTGGGCTTCCTCTAAATTCTTCTGTCTAAACAGGTGGGTAGATCAGATGATCCGACCACAGAAGTGATGACTTTCTTTTGAAATGCAGACCTGAGTTGAAAGTGTCTCATCTTTACAGTCTTACATACTCACATTATTCACATTTTATGGATGAGGATATTGAGGCATAATTAAGTCATTTTACCCAAAGCCACACTGTGGAGATTCTACTTGAGAGCATTGTAGTTCTCTCTTTGGGCTTATGAACCCTGGGAGTTTGTTTATAATACAGTATATATTTTTCTAATTGTGTCTTCACCTTAAATCTTCAAGACCACAGGCTAAACATTTAAGCGTGGGTAGGCTTAGGTACAAGGCCTGCACTGAAGCATCGAACCCAGCTGACGACTGTGAACAGAAGTATGTAGAAACGGTCTCCCCACAGCTGCTCTTATATTCTAAAGTATAGTCCTTCCTTCCTTTTTTCCCCTAAAAAAATGCTTTAATGGTTTTAATAGTGTAGTCATTGATCAGATTATTTGCTTGCAAAAGCATCTGACCAGTTTTGCCTTTTCATGAAAAGTGAGCAGCACTCAGCTGTATGTCATGTTACCTTAATTCTCAAAAGGAATCCATGAGGGGATGGAAACACTGTGACAGACCTAAGACCAAACCACACAAGACCCGAGAGACTAAGTAACTTGCGTGTACAGTTCCATTTGAGAAGTCTAGTAAGCGCAGTGAAGGGAAACAAACACTTTTTTGATTTTTCTGCCCCAAACATGGGGTATTTTACAGATTTTGTTGTTTACAGTGGAGACTTTGAATTTGAAATTCCAAATGAGGCTAGGTTAGTAGAAGAGCAAAGGTGTTGACAGAGACAATATTTACTTCTGTCTTGATTAAAGGAGGAATTTAGACATTATAGGGTACTTTATTTTGGCTGATTTATGTCCTTTACTTACCACAGGAGGATTATGATGGCAAGAGCCTTCCTTGCAGAGATAAACATTTTCTCTTCATCACTTTATAAACATTTTACTTTAATCTCTGAGATTTTATGAGCTATCCTTTGGTCACAGACTAAATTTTATGACATGAACCATGCCTCTGGTGATAGAATGCATATGCATTCTGCAGTGCAGCTGTGTTTTTATTGATAATCAGCTTTTATTATTTATGTGTATATTTTTTAATTCCTGACACCAAGAATTCGTATTTATACATAAATTTTATTGGAAATATTCTGGACTATAAATTAATGCTTAACATCACCCTGAGCTGATCAGGTGAATTTGTTAGAGGTGAAAGGAGAAACTTCTTTTGTTTTTCTGAGTTGTAGTCTCAGCCACCCAGGCTGGAGTTCAGTGGCATGCTCACGGCTACTGTAGCCTTGATCAGCTGGGCTCAGGCAATCCTTCCATTTTAGCCTCCCAAGTAGCTGGGACTACAGATGCACACCACCACGCCTGGCTAATTTTTTGATGAATTGTAGAGGCAAGGTCTCGCCATGTTGCCCAGACTGGTCTTGAACTCCTAGGCTCAGGCAGTCCTCTCACCTCCACCTCCCAAAGAACTGGGATTGCAGGCGTGAGCCACCATGCTCAGCGAAACTTCTCTTGATAAGCCCTAAACCCAAGAATGAATTTTTATTTTGTTTTCTCTACTTCCTAACTGTGGAAAACTATAGCAACTGAGACCTCACAGTTAAAAGAATGACTGTTTCAGGACAAAGGATGAAGGAAGCCTCTTTCCTGGGGACTTTCCTCCTGGTGTTGCTGTTACTGTCCTTGAGTGGCAAAAGTCCAGTGGGCTATGTGGAAAAGTTTCCCTATATTGGGTTTTCAACTGTGATTTGATGTTAAAACCTTACGTACTGGTATCTGTGAGTGTGAACACATTACATAACAAATCATATTTCATTTTATTCATGAAGGCATTAACATTCATGTTCATGAAACATTGCATGATGTGGGAATAGACTTAAGGCTTAGTGTTTAAATGAAAATGAAAGGAAGACTCTCTCTATATATGTATATATATATATTCAATATATATATTGAGAAAAGCAAGCCTCAATATACAGTTAAAAAAACTTCTGGAGTGAACTTGCATATTACTTTTTAAGTAAACTTTTGCGAAGTATGATATGCATACAAAATACGAGTGCCCACTCGTAAGTGAATGGCGTGAACACCACTGATACATTTTGATTTTGGACTGTATATAAATGGCATTATGCAGTCTGCACTTTCTTGTTTCTGGCTTCTTCTGCTCAATATTGTTGAGATGCATACCTGTTTTGTATGGTTGTAGTGTGTTCATTCTTAACACTGTGTAAAATTCCATTGTGTGACTGTGTCATAATTCATCCATTGTATATTTATGGTTACTTGGGTAGTCCTGGCTTAGACGTAAACCATTTATTACTTGTATAATTAAAAATGGTTTTTAAAAGCCAGCAACATCAACTCAATTTAACTTTGAAATGAATAATCTTTAAATTAGCAAATGACTTACTGTACTAATTGTACTACAAGTTTTCTACTTTTTGGTGCTTTTATTCCATCCTGATCGATCATGAATCTGCAGATTTGGGGATGGCCAACCATATTATTGATGATGAACAGCCCATTTTTTTTTCCTTCAGGCTTAAGTACTTTGCCTTATCTGGTTTAGAGACTTTCATTCCCTTTACTGTCATTTTGCAGTAGAAACAGTCAACTCACTTCCCCATTCCAGTATAGAGACTCTTGAAAACTTTCCAGAAGACCTATCCAGCAGTCACTTACTGAGCAACTCCTGCTGTTTGTAATAAAAAAACCAAAAGCTTATGTAAAAAAGCCTCATAGCTGCAAACCCTGCGCCTTAGTCATTTGTGTAATGTGGGGCAGATTTTATGAAGCGGGCTAATGCCTTTGCATTTTTTTATTTGTTTACTATAACGTGAGTGAAATGGCCTCAACTCCTGTCTCCATTTCCTGCTGTCTTTCTCAGTTACTTTCTCAAAGGACCCTGCAGCAAGAGATGAGTGAATGGACGAAGAGTTTGCGGATTAAAGCATGGATGTTGATGAGATGGCATGGGTGAATTAAGTGATACTAATAATACATTTTTTGATGCTGGGCTCAGTGGCTCAGCCTGTAATCCCGCACCTTTGGGAGGCTGAGGTGAGTGGATTGCCTGATCCCGCGGGTTCCAGACTAGCCTGGGCGGCGAGACCTCATCTCTACAATAAATCAAAAAATCAGCCGGGCGTGGTAGCGTGTGCCTGTAATTCCGGCTACTCGGAAGGCTGAGGCGGAAGGATCGCCGGAGCCCAGCAGGTCGATGCTGCGGTGGCCGGGAGCGGCCACTGCACTCCAGTCTGGGCGACAGAGTGAGACTCCAACTTAAAAATAAATAAATAAATAAATAATAATAATAATACATTATTTGTCTGTATCATTTTGTTACATATCATTTACCATATGTGGTTTAAAATATGTATATACATGGTAAAGCATTCCTTTGAGTTTTGATTATAACTATCACAAAACTAACGCATTTCGGGTATTATGTACTTAAAAAGAAACTTTCATTTTATCTTAACATAGTAACATTGGCTAATTACTGACAACATTAATAGTCATAGAAGAAGATGGGCATAGGAAGACTAAGTCATTGAAATTGAGAAAATTAAAATTACAGACCTCAATACAGGAAGCTCTGAATAGATAAATTGGTTTTTAGGCCATGTCAAGCATTTATTACCTTTACAAAATTTTCTCCACAATCCTTTTTGAGCAGTTACTGCTGTATATTTGACTAGCATATAGACAACATTTTGATTGCCAAAATTTGTTCTTTTCAAATTTGTACTTAAGGTTAGTGGAGCCTCGGGCACTGCTTGAATAGGAAAGTGACAAACTGACACTAGAGGACAGAAGCGGAAGAAGAACCTCCCACCACCAGCAGCAACGAACGACTTCTAACTGTGGCAGACCTAGTGGCTCACCATGCTGGGTGCTGTCATGGAATCAGTTCTGCGTGACTCATAGGGTGTTTCATTGGAATGCATTTGGCTCCCCTGCTATTTTTAAGCCCTCCCAACTCTGGGTTTCCCTTTTCTTAAAAGACAGTTTCTAACAATGTGTTTCTTTTAAAGCCAATAATCAATTGTAAAAGAAAAATTGGGAGACTGTTGAGTCTTTTATAGGACGTAGAAAAATGATAGTCTTTATTGTAAATACAAATGTTTATATTATTATAAATAAAATACGATACTCAGCCATGTGAGCATTTCTCCTGCATTTATTAAATGCCCTCAGTTGCATTGTTAATATGCTGGAATAGTACAAGATTAGTGCTGTTCATCTATAACAGCCTATTGGGTAGAGATTTTGCTTTCGGATACTATCATTACATCATCACACAAATAGAAAATGGCATTTTCCCACCTATCATGTAAGGCAGGTGCAACTTTCTTTTTTTTTTATATTTTTATTTTAAAGGTGTGACCTCATCAACAAGGGTAACTGCATAATGAACATTTGTATACCTAACCCTGAATTGTACCCCACGTGCGGAGCAACACAGGGTTCAGCTCCTGTGAGATTCCAATGCCCACTGATCAGACAAGAGGCCGTGCCACCACTTACTTGCGGACGGCCTTGTTCCTGACAGCCCAGGCACCACAGCCTGGGCGCTGGGGACCCCTACCCTAGACTGTGGCCGGCCAATTGAAACTGTCACAATTGCCGGGCTCTGTGGCTCAGCCTGTAATCCCACGCCTTTGGGAGGCTGAGGTGAGTGGATTGCCTGAGCCCGCGGGTTCAAGACCCGCCTGGGCAGCGAGACCTCATCTCTACAATAAATCAAAAAATCAGCAGGGCGTGGTAGCGCGCACCTGTAATTCCGACTACTCGGAAGGCTGAGGCGGAAGGATCGCCGGAGCCCAGCGGGTCGAGGCTGCGGTGGCCGGGAGTGGCCACTGCACTCCAGTCTGGGCGACTGAGTGAGACTCCGACTCAAAAAACAAAAAACCAAAACAAAACAAAAAAAGAAACTGTCACAATCCCCACAGATATTAACATTCTGATCTATAAAACCTGGATTGCATGAATAAGACTGATTTCTCCCTTTTTTGACAGTACCGCCCTTACAGGATAACATGTCTCATGCTGCCATTCATGTGTTTATGTTTACTGACTGTAAAAGCAGTGTATGTCGTATGTGTATTCCCCTCTAACTATTAGGGAAGAGTTTACCTCCTATGTAACTGATCTGAGACGTTCTGATTTTTATTAGACAGATATTCTGCTACCTCTTATTTTTACATAGGAGGCTGCCAACTATCAACGAATTGAACTGGCTACTTCTTAAAAGCTGGAAATACAGATGTGATGGGTTTTGCAATTATTGCATAGGAAGCTGGGCTTGGAAAAAATGGCAGGAGGTGTGTGCTGAGTATCAGAGGAGACCTGATACTTGGTTTAACCTACACTGCTGCTGGTTTAGCAGTCAAGTAGGTAGGCTCTGGACTGTCCTCCGGACCAAGGGAAAAAGCCATGGGTCAGAAACCAGGAAGAGAGTCAGGAAACATGATGTCATGTTCCCATTTAATATAGGTGATCAAGAGTTTGAGCCAGACAGGAATCCACAGGGCTCCAGGGCAAGAAGGAATCACTGGTATCAATGACATCTTGGTTGTGAAGCAGATAGAAATATTTCGTGCTAGTTCAAAAGCCAGTTCCAGAGTCGAGCAGGCTAACTCTGCATTTAGGCAGTGTGTGGTGAGAAAAAGAGGAGTTTGAGTTCAGGACCAAGGTTTCGTCCTGGTGTTAGCCTATTCTGACACAAACCACAGGCATATTACTTGCCCCCTGTCTCCTGAAAACCCTTCTCTGGAGTTTACTTTTGTTGATGATCTCATCCTTTCTGTGCCATGTACGTTCCTTGACTTAACTCTTCGCCTGTGTTGTATGCATCTCCAGCATGTTTGTCTCTTCTCCTCATTGGGGCCCTTTGCACAGTAAATGTTTTGCTTCAGGCGATTCCCCTCTTTCAGAAAACCTATCAACTCCTAGTGGCTTTGGGTGGAGGAACAGAAACACGAAATCTCTGTTGTGAATGGGACATGCTAAATTATGCTGCATAACAAACAACATTAAAATTTCATGTATTTGACAAACAGAAGTGTGTTTCCCACCACACAGATCCGCCGAGTGTCTGGGCAGTTCCGAAGGCTCCATCCTCGCTGCTTGGCAGCCCAGGCCGCACCGCCCTTGCAGCCCCCAGAGTGCCCTGGTGAGGAGGGGGACGTGGGCATCTCATGCAGGCTTCGACCAGGCATGAATCCCATTGGCCGGAAGTAGTTTCATGGTCTTGCTGAACTGCAAGGATTGAGGGACTATAATCCTATCACTGACAAGGAGGAATGGAAAACCAGGTGGATAAACACTGTCATTAGCACACCTTGCTTGGGCGGTGTAAGGTTTGTGTGGTGAGGCAGGAAATTGGAATAATGTTTGTTGCTCTAAGTACCTTTGTTTCTACCTGTTTTCTGATGACTTTTAAGATTCCTTCTTCTAGGCTGGGTGCGGTCAGTGGCTCACACCTATAATCCCAGTACTTTTGGAGGCTGAGGCGGGAAGATTGCTTGAGCCCAGCAGTTTAAGGCCAGCCTGGGCAATATAACAAGACCTCAGCTCTACGAAAAAATTTTAAGAACAGTAGTGGGAAACTACTGGGGATAGGTTGGGGAGTGGGATTGGCAGTTGAGGGAGACTGTCGGGAGAGACGGGCACACCTCATCAACAAGGGGACTTGCATAGTGAACATCTGTATACCTAACCCCGAATTGTGCCCCACATCTTTAAAATAAACAACAGAAAAAAATTTTTTAATTAGCTGGGTGTAGCAGTGCACTCCTGTAGTCCCAGCTACTTGGGAGACTGAGGCAGGAGGATCACCTGAGCCCAGGAAGTTGTGGCTGCAGTGAGCTGTGATTATGCCACTGCACTCCAGCCTGAGCAACAAAGCGAGACCCTGACTCAAAACAAAACAGAAATATCCTTCTTCTAAAGACCAGTTACTGACTGAAACCTGAGGATGCCAGTGCCTGGAGATGTGTGCGTGTATACATATGTATACACGTGAGACTACTGACACAGTCATAAAGCATATTTAATTATTTGAGTCCCTTTCAGTTCCCCTTAGTACCTGTTGTAAAAGGCAGATTCAGGATTTTTAAAATGTCACACTAGCCAGGCTTGATGCCTCAGCCTGTAATCCCGTGCTTTTGGGAGGCTGAGGTGAGTGGATTGCCTGAGCCCGCGGGTTCGAGACCTGCCTGGGGAGCGAGACCTCATCTCTACAATAAATCAAAAAATCAGCCGGGCGTGGTAGCGCGCGCCTGTAGTTCCGGCCACTCGGAAGGCTGAGGTGGAAGGATCACTGGAGCCCAGCAGGTCAAGGCTGCGGTGGCTGGGAGCAGCCACTGCACTCCAGTCTGGGTGACAGAGTGAGACGCCAACTCAAAGAACAAACAAAAAAAAGTCACACTGTCTGAAAATTGTATATGTGGAATTAAATTGCCAAGAGAATTTGAGGAATCTGGGGGGCATAGCCTTTCCATTAAAGTGGTTAATTCTGGATCAGAGCTCTCAACCAGCAGCCACTGTTTTTAGGAAATAGCCTCATTGATGAGAGATCACTACAAGAACTGGAGCAGGCATAGGTAAATTTCTGCTGGGGATTTGATGCTAGCAACACTGTTTGATGCTTAATGATTGGTTAACATATGGCATCTATATTTAGGGAGATATTCTTCTGAAACAGTTAAGTCTTCAAAGACAATAGGAAATCTATTTTGAAAGAAAGAAGAAAGCCAGTGGCAGGACTACTTGAAAAATATTTATGTACTCTGTGTAGCCTTTTGCTCTTCTGTCAGGGTTTTGAATTAACTACTGATTTCTTTTTTATTAGAAAGGTCTGTTAAAATGATGCTGAGTAGTAACTACCTTGTTGAAATGGTTCAGAATAAAAACTTAGTTTTGAACTTAGTTTTGAAACAACTGTTTTGTGCATGGTAGTTCACCAAACCAGTGGTGATGGTTTACAGTGATGCTTAAATGTTAAGCCCTTCTAGTAAAATTAGTCTAGAAACTAATAGTACGTTTATCTAATTTAATGTGTTTATCATAATAAAATGTCCTGTATAATAAATGTTTTTAAAAGAAATGGTGAAAATTAATTTCTAATAACCTCATCACGTATCAGTGAGTAACTTTGTAAAAAACCAAGCTTATTGTTAAGACTTTTTTTTTAGGAGTTTAAAAAAATATCTCTCGGGATCAAATTATACTTGTTCTAAAACTATATAAAGAAATTTATTAAGTTATAGGGTTAAAGACAGTCATGCATTTTATTTTGCTTATATCCATCTTTTACATTTAAAAAAAAAGTTGTCAAAATAACACAAAGGAACTGAAAATAGGTCTTTATTTTATTTTTTATTTTTTTGAGTTGGACTCTCACTCGGTTGCCCAGACTGGAGTGCAGTGGCCGCTTCCAGCCACTGCAGCCTTCCCTGCTGGGCTCCAGCGATCCTTCTGCCTCAGCCTTCCAAGTAGCTGGAATTACAGGCACGCGCTACCACGCCTGGCTGATTTTTTGATTTATTGTAGAGATGAGGTCTCGCTGCCCAGGCGGGTCTCGAACCCTCAGGCTCAGGCAATCCACTCACCTCAGCCTCCCAAAGGCGTGGGATTACAGGCTGAGCCACTGAGCCCGGCTTGAAAATAGGTTTTTAAATGTCTAAATATTTTTTGCCAGGGAAAGCAAAAATACTCAATATATGCTTTAAATCAATATGCCTTCATGCCAAAACTTACATAAGTTGAGTGCTTATGTCAAGGCACTGTAACCTATTTATTTGCATCTCATTTAATTCTGTTTTTACCATGTGAGAATCGAGGTTTTGTATATTCAGCAAACTGCCCAAGGGCACATATCTACTAAGTGTTAGATGCAAAACTCAGACCGCTCTTGTGTTCTTTTCCCTACATGGTATCCTGTGATTTCGGAGACTTGAGGTGGGACTGGGAGTGGGGGTGCTGGGACAAGGGGGTGACCTTAAAGGGGTGGCGATCTGATCCAAGCCCACTTTTCAGCGATTCAGCGTCATGAACTCACCTTCCCCCCACCCCCAGGCTTTTTCCTGGCTGCTTTTCACAGTCTCTGGTCAGGTGGCCACTTTCGCGTCTTTGCTTGTGTTTCTTGTGCTCTTTCAGGACCATGCTCGCAGTTTCAGGGTGGTGCTGAGTGTGGTGGCAGAGAGCAGCCCTGTGGTCTCTCATGCCAGTGTCTGCTTTGAGGAATGTGGCTCTGGTAGGTCTTTAGAATGCAGCCTGGCAAGTGAGGTTTATGCCAGCCTTTGTAGGCAGGGAGGCCCAGAGAGGTCCGTCCATCCGTGTTCTCCCCTCCCGGTTCCTCGGGCTGGACGGGAGTGCTCAGCGGTGGCTGTGGTTAGAGCTGCTGTTAGCTCATGCACAGATTTCTAAACAAACACTTGTTCCATCTGTTAGAATTACATGAATTAATTGAAAAGTTACTTCTGAATAACTTTTCATGACCTCTATAACTGGTATGTGCAGACTTTGGAAACTGCTTTGATGGGAGTGTATTTGAAATGGACTTTGATCTATAAAATAAACATTTGTAGCATTTTAAAAAACAATACTTAAGATGCAGAAATTCTTTGCCTTTTTCTAGGTATTCCTAATGATTTTTTTTTAAGTCATGTACTTCTTAGCTGAGCACACCGCTGTTTTGGATGTAATTAAGAATTTTATTACTTTAGAAATTATTCTTGCATGTTGAGGACACTGAAAATTTAGAATGTTGTACTTAGAAGGAGAGAGTCCCTGAAACATAGATAATGGAATTAAGCGTGAAATAGCTCTCTAAACTGTGACTGTAGGGTCGTCTCTGCATCACTAGGAGTATGGAGAAAACCCCTGAGCTGCCGCAAGCAAGGCCCACACTTGATGCCCTGGGAGTGATCCAGGACTGGCCTCTGTGTGAAGGCACTGGTTTAACCTGCTTGTTTAATTAGTTTTCCTTGGCAACCATCACTTCTGCCCGTGGATTAGCAGAGGAGTCCCCAATTGGAACTGCCCCATAATAGATGCATTCTTGGAAAGGACAGCCTGCGTATTTGAATTGTACTGGAAGGCATCATTATTATGGCCGAGGGATAATTGATGTTCCAAACTGACCCTTAGCCTTTCAAACAAGCTTAGCATGTTTACGCTGTATAGTAATGAAAAGGAGTGAGTACTGTCATTTTTTAAACTTTGTTTTAAAAGTCAGTGTTTGAAAAACTGTCTGAGCCCTCTCTCCCTATCTCTCCTTCCTTCCTTTATGTGACAAAGATTAATTACACTTCTGCTGTCTGCCAGCCTGGTACTGATGCTGTGGATACAAAGATGAATAAAACATGCTTTTTATCCTCAAAGACTTCGTTACGTATGTAATTGTTCAAATAGACTTATAAGGAGATAACTAGAATAGGATGCGGTATTTTAATGGCAGTGTTCAAAATATTACCAAAGAGCATAGAAGAAAAAAGAATGACGAAATCTGCCTGAGGAGGGATGGGGAAACCTGTCTGCGTCAGTTTCAGGCACACGGGGAACTTTCCAGTTAACACTTCATTTTCTGGTGGTGTCACGTAAGTGAGGTGCAAATGTATTTTTGAAAGATTACCAGTTTCAGATTTGCCATGTTATTCCTCTGGGCTTTAAGCCAGTTTTGGATAGAAAGTAGTCTTCGTTGGAGGAAAACTGAAGATGAGCCACATCGTCTTGTAAATTTTGTATGAAGCATTTTGAACTCCTCAAACTTTTAAACAAATTCAAGATATTATGAATATTTTAAATATAGCTGTACAACCATTTTATATAAAATCATGCATTTGAATGTTAAGTGAGGATAAGACAAGAGTGCTAACTGTATCACCTTATGTAATTTAAAATTTTTAATGATTTTTATGCAAACTGAATTTCATATGTAGTGGACACATTTCTGAGAATAATTTCATGAAAAGGGCCCTTAAAGTGAATTCACCTAAAACTGAGATCAGACATTTAGAGTCAATAGTGAGGTAGTGGTTCATGCCTGTAATCTCAGCACTTTGGGAGGCCAAGGCAATTGATTGCTTGAGCCCAGGAGTTTGAGACCAGCCCAAGGAACATAGCGAGGCCTTGTCTCTACAAAAAATAAAAAAATTAGCTAGGTGTGGTGGGGCCCACATCTGTAATCCCAGCTACTTGAGAGGCAGAGATGGGTGAATTGCTTGAGCCCAGGAGGTTAAGACTGTGGTGAGCCGTGATCATGCCACTGTACTCCAGCCTGGTGACAGAGTAAGTTCCCAACTCAGGAAAAAAAAATGTAAAATTACACTAAAATTTAGAAAAAGAACTTTATTTTAGTTCAATTTGAAAAATATGTTACAATCGAAACTATGTTCTAATCATAGAAAAATAGTGAAAACTATTTTTTTATTTTATTGGCATTATTTTTATTTTTTTTATTTTTTGAGTTGGAGTCTCACTCTGTCGCCCAGACTGGAGTGCAGTGGCCGCTCCCGACCACTGCAGCCTCGACCTGCTGGGCTCCGGCAATCCTTCCGCCTCAGCCTTCCGAGTAGCCGGAACTACAGGCGTGCGCTACCACACCCAGCTAATTTTTTGATTTATTGTAGAGATGAGGTCTCGCCTGCCCAGGCGGGTCTCGAACCCGCGGGCTCAGGCAATCCACTCACCTCAGCCTCCCAAAGGTGCGGGATTACAGGCTGAGCCACCGAGCCCAGCTGGCATTATTTTTTATATGTAACATAGCACATTATTTTTTGTTCATATTTGACTTTTACAGTATTGTCGCACATTATTTTTACAAAACATATTAAAGTGGTTCTTTTTTTGCTGTTTTTTTTTGAGTTGGCGTCTCACTCTGTCACCCAGACTAGATTGCAGTGGCCACTCCCGGCCACTGCAGCCTCTGCCTGCTGGGCTCCGGCGATCCTTCCACCTCAGCCTTCCAAGTAGCTGGAACTACAGGCGCGCGCTACCACGCCCGGCTAATTTTTGAGTTATTGTAGAGATGAGGTCTCACCAAATTGCCCAGGCGGGTCTCGAACCCGCAGGCTCAGGCAGTCCACTCCCAAAGCGTGGGATTACAGGCTGAGCCACCAAGCCCGGCTTAAAGTGCTTCTTGCTTTCATTGTCTTTTGAATGATTTTCAGTTTCACCTTATAATTGAATTAATTTGCCTTGTATTTGTTGAGACCAATCTTGATAGAATAGTCTTCAACCCCTAACATCCTTAGACACTCCAAAGTGTTGTCTTTTTGTATGCTAATAAGTTGACTGATGACTGGTAGCCCCTAGTTTCAGGATGGAACTGGTCAGCAGAAAGGCCACGACAGGATTAGAAGGTTGGGACTTTTAGCCCCACCCCTAACCTCTGGGGAGGAAAGAAGGAATAAAGTTTGATTTGATCGCCAATGACCAATGGTTTCATTTGTCATGCTTGTGTAATGGAGCCACCATAACAACCCGAAGACGGGGTGCAGCAAGCTTCAGACTGTTGCTGGAGGGTGGCGCACCCAAGAAGGGCCTGGAATCTCCCCCCTTCCCTCACACCTTGCCCTGTGCCTCTCTTCATCTGCATCCGATGTAATATCCTTTATGATAACCAAGTGAACTTAAGTATTCCCCCAAGTTCTGTGAGCTGCTCCAGCAAATTAATTGAACCCTAAGAAAGAGTGTGGTTCAAAGGCCTAGATTTGTGACTGGTGCCTGAAGGGAGGGGCAGTTTTGTGGGATTGAGCCCTGGACCTGTGGAATCTGGCACTCCTCTCCAGGTAGGTAGTGTCAAATTGGAAGTGGAGGACACCTAGCTGGTGTCCACTGCAGAACTGATTGCTTGCCTAGTGTGTGGTCTCCACACATTTGGTCGCAGAAGTCTTCTGTGCTGATGATTGCTGTGGTAGTGTAAGTGCAGAGGATAATGTGAGCTGGTTTTTCCATACACAGAATGGGCATATAAAGAATATTGGTATTAGACAGAAATAATCTTTGAGTTTTGTAAGTGGTCGTGTAATCAGCGTTTGCGTTTTTTAGTGGCATGCGTTTTCCGACGTATTTTTTTTTAACTGAGGACTAGTACGGATTAATGTTTTTTAACATTTAATAGAATGGTTCACGTTTAATTATTGATTTCATTAATCTTAATTTAGAAGCCAGCTAGATCATGGAGAGCCAAAGATGATGATAATGATGCCTTGCCCTTGACAGTAATGGCTGCCATTTGTGAAGCTTCTCCTCTGTGGCAGTTGCAGTTCATGTGGAAAGCCTTCCCACAACCCAGAAAGGTTGGTGTTGATCATCTGCCTTCGTGGATAAGGAAACAGAGGAAATTCATAGGGGTGATTGAAACTGAGGACATTCGCAGGGGTGGTGACTGTCCTAGGAGTTAAAGGCAAGCGCTCTGACTCTCAGGTGTGGGCGCTTTTCGCCACACTGTGTCTTTCTTGGTGTGAAGAACACTTACTTCCGAGTTTGCCCTTATACGTTGTTATATTTTGCATGCACAACAAGACAAAATTCACAAAAATTTGATGAGTCTACAGTTGTAGGAACACATGTCTGGTTTATATCCAGTGAGTATTAATAATCTTACAAAAAGTGTTTCTTCCTCCTTGTTATTGAGAGGTATTTCACAGATACATACTTCTGCTTCCACAGATTTGAATCAAAGTGGAATAAAAGATGTGGAATTGGTAACATTGGATTTTCACAACAAAAAAGTCATAAAAGGTAGTGTAATGTTTTCAAAATGGTTTGACTGTGTAAAGGACATCCAATTCTAATAGCTTATTACTTTTAAAGGGAGAATGGTACAGCATTTCCAAATGACTACTTAATGGGAACCTGTGATTGCCATTGGAATTGCAGTTATTTTACAATGTGTATTTTTATATAACTCATTGCTCTAAAAATAACAGGTTGCGGCTTTGGTATATACATGAATTAAAATGAAGGAACCTTAGGTACTTTACAGTTTTTAATAACTGCGGAATCTGAAGTTTCAGGTGCCAGTCTTGATTTTGCTTATGGTGAATTTTCCATTGTTTGAGAGTTTTATTTCTCATTTAAAGAGTAGCTTTGATCATGGCCTTTGGTCAGAAATACTGTTTGTATTGCTAAAATAAAGTCTCTTCAATATCAAACACTATAGGAAGAAGGAGTCCAAAATTAGCCTGTTGGTCAGGCACAAAGAGCTTTGTGATCCCAGAATAATGACTTTTTAGAATAATGCCTCCTGTGAGCTGTAAAACTTCAGAAGTTATTGCTTTATTGCCTTCTTTTTTTTTTTTTAAATGCCGTTGGTCCTCTAGCATGTATGATTAAATAATAAGACATTTCTTATGTGTAGCCATAAGGTTTCACTGAGTTGTCTTTCCAGCCTTAGATCTTTTGGTTTCTTATTTTCTCTCCCAAGAAAAGTGATGGGATTGCATTCTTTAAAGCTACCAGTTTCTTGCAAGTTATTATTTCACATACATATCATTATATTTTGGGTCCAGCAGGTCCCCGAGGCTTGCGTTATATTATTTCTCCCCTGGCATGTCTCACACCTACCAGACCTGCTCAGGCATTAGGCATACTCTGCTGGTATGCTCTGAGGACTATGAGAACTGCCACATGGAAGCCAGCCCTCTAGTCACCAGGCCTGGTTTGCGGCTTTGAGCACACTTTGTCTCGCGTTAGAGGCTGGCATTAAGGCCTGGGAGTTGCCTGCTCGGGCAGTAATGTATGGAAGAGAGCGGTTTCACTTCTCTGGTATCCAGTGGTGACCTTTGATTCCCTGCAGCCTGGGGACTGGTCTTTTGTAATTCTGGCCTAGGAAGTGTAATTGCAGCTGTATTTGTATTTACTATGTCTCTGAACCCAAACCAAGCTTCTGTGGAAGGAATTTTACATTAATTTCATGGATTTAAAAAGTCCTCTGAAATCTCTGCGATATTTCCTATTTACCTCTTTAGACAGGAGTATCCCCCTGGGTTGGAGACCAGTAGGCTCCTCCCCAGGGGGTCTCTGCGCTGTGAGGATTTCTCAGAACCCCTATCAGCAGTCACCAGGACACACTTCTGCTCTCCTCCATGTTTGTTTCCCCATCTTTTTCTTTTTTTTCTTTTTAACCAAAAGCATGGTTGCTTTTGTTTCATTTTGCTTTTAGTGGCCCTGCTTCTTTAAGTTTTCCTTTTATCCTGTTCCCCATTCTGTGTAAAACTTAATGTCTTTTCTCACTTGTGTTATTTTTCTGCCATAGTTTTCCTTTCGTGTCTTTAAATGTGTCCTTGCTTTGCCTGGCTGTCCGTTTCATCCGTGGTGCTCCGCGGTGCTCGCTGATCAGAGTGAGCGCAGCAGGCACCGGCAGCTGAGAGACACAGCGTCACTTGCCGAAATGATGCAACTAGAGATAATGACACTTTTTAGGCAATAAAAGGAAAGTTGACTAGTTGATTTACAACAAAGTAAACCCCATGGGAATTTCGGAAGAGCATGCCCTGGTGTTCTTGATGCAGTGTCTCTGTAGCAAGTATTATAAGAAATGTTGAATCAAATTCATGATAGTTATAAGCTCTCAAACGAGTTTTACTATATTTTCATAGGAATGGTGTGAAAGGGAGGATGGATGATGTGTTCTGTGAAGTGGTGACAGAGCAAGGAACTGAAAATTGCATTTTACTGTGTAAGGACTAGGATGGGGTTGGAGGAAGTCTTGGCTCCCAGTGGCGCCGCTGAGATTCCCAGGGACATTTGAATAGGAAGAGAGAGGACTTGTGTGCTGGAGATGAGGAAGACAGTCAGAGGACAACTCTGGAAGATTCCAGGAGGAAGATACGAGCAAATCAGAACAACTTGAGTGTCACTTTCTTGTAAAATGGGAAGGGGATGGAAGAAAAATAGAAAAGACAGATGAAAGCAACTGTTGCCCATACAGTTAAAAGGTTTTTTAAAACGGGGGCAGTGATTAGAGTGTGGTGACTAGCATTTTAAGAAATACGTAATGGACTCTACCACCAATGGTGAACAGATTTTTTGTTTTTTGAATGAGAGCCTTACTCTATCACCCAGGCTCGAGTGCAGCAGCACACTTCCAGGCTCCACGATCCTTCCGCCTCAGCCTTCCAAGTAGCTGGAGCTACAGGCGTATGATACCACACCCGGCTATTTTTTTTTTTTTAAGTGTAGAGATGAGGTCTCACCAAGTTGCCCAGGCTGTTCTCAAACCCACGGGCTCAGGGAATCCCTCTACCTCAGCCTTCCAAAGTGCTAGGATTATAGGCTTGAACCATCGCGCCCAGACAGTGAACAGATTTTTAACAGATGATTTTGAGGGTTTTTTTGGTTTGTTTTAAATAGGTAATGCCCTGCAGCATTATGGATGTTTATATTTTTTTACTTATTGCTGTTGATTGGTTCTTTATGTTTTCTGAATCAAAAGTATTCTCAAAGTAGCAAGTTTTCTATCAAGGCCACTATGCTATTGTTAATTATTATTGACATCTGTGAAATAAGAGCTACTTTTCATTGTTAAAGACTGTATGTAACATGAAGGCATATGGCCAACAAAGAGAAAAGAATGCTTTTGGAAATATTTTGGGGACTGGGAATGGTAGGAGGCGGACTCCGTGAGCCTGTGATTGTGCACAGGCATGGTAGTTTACATAGAACTGGAGGTGAGTTGAGTATAACTAAATAGGTAAAGCTTCTGAATTGTGAGAGAGTTTTACGAGGCATGAGGGCTCTTTCTTGGGTTGTGCTAAAGCTTAGTACTTTGATCTGAGTGCTGATTACAGGTGTCTATTTCTTAGTAGTCATTGCACTGTATAAATAAAGCGTAACGTTTCTACATTTTGCTGCATGTAAATTATATCTGTTTTTAAAATAAAAAACACTTTAATTAGAATGAATGTTTTAGACCGAGATTTTTAAAAGTTTTTAAATTTTGTTTGTTGTTTCTGCTAGGTATACACCTCGTATCATCATTGATGTTACTTTTAAAATTTTTTAAAAATGATACCATAGGAAGAAAAACAAGCCTGTGTATTTCTTTTCTTTCTTTTTTTTTTTGTTTTTTGGAGTTGGAGTCTCACTCTGTCACCCAGACTGGAGTGCAGTGGCCACTCCCGGCCACTGCAGCCTTGACCTGCTGGGCTCCAGCGATCCTTCCGCCTCAGCCTTCCAAGTAGCTGGAATTACAGGCGCCCGCTACCACGCCTGGCTAATTTATTTATTTATTTATTGCAGAGACAAGGTCTCGCCAAGTTGCCCAGGCGGGTCTTAAACCCTGCGGGCTCAGACAATCCACTCACCTCAGCCTCCCAAGGCACGGAATTACAGGATGAGCCACCGAACCCAACTAGCCAGTGTATTTCATATGTAACTGTCATGAGCTGAATTTTCCCAGTGCTGACTTTTGCTGCAGATTCCTGCTGTTGCTTCTGCTGTTAGTTGATGTCAGCAGGGGGTTGGTTAATAGCACTTAGTTTAAGCTGCTATTTGTACTCTGTTTTGAGTTTTTTTTCTTTTTTTCCTCATTTATCTCCTTATGTGGGTTCTCCATTTTAAAGATCATGCATGCACCATGGGGTCTGAACGGTGAAGACTGTAGTGCAGACAAGCACACAATAAAAACACATTTAAAGATAACATGAAGCTACAGGACTTTTCTGCTAGAAGAATAGAGACACTGCTGTGGCAGTCACTGGAACGAGAGAAAAACTGTTCATGTTGTTGCTTTTCTGTGAAGACCTGTGTAAAATATGTAAGAAGTATATAGGTATAGATTAATGATAGATTATTACATAGGTATGGATTAATGATAGGTTGTATGTCCAGATCAGGGGCATCTCCGGTGCCTGTTGCTCGCCAGGGACAGAGTGTCCTCTTTCGGAAGGCCTTCCTCTCCTTCCCCACAACACCTTTAGAATCTGTTGTGACTTGAGACCCCCTCTGCCAGGACTTCCTCAACTCCCTGGTCATTTCATCCTGTGAATGCCGAGCCCTTCTTGTTCACAACACAGTCCTGAGCAGTAGGATAGGACGGACAGGGCCATTGAAGAGGGCTGCCTGAGCCCCAGCGCCCTGCCCCCACCTCCCCCCTGGAAACCGTCACTCGGAACAGGTCTCCACAGAATCCAGCCGACTTTACTGCTCTTATGAGCAGTCTGTCTCTCGCTGAGCGGGTACTGAGGAAAACACCAGGTTGGCGGAAGTGGAAAGGAGGCAGGGCTGGCTCAGACCCCAGAGGTCCTGTGAGAGCAGGAACAAGGAGACACTGCCCCGAGTTGAGGGACAGGAAGGAGAACCCAGCTTCTCAGTCCCCTGCCTCCAGTTTCCTTCATTTCCCTCCACTGCTTTACACAGCTCCGATGCTCGCCCCTAGTCTGCAGCCCAGGGTTCCATCCGTTTCGTCTCCATATGCGAGGCACTCTGCTTGGTGCTGAAGACACTGGGGTGGAAAACAACAACAGCAGAAGACACCTCTGGGGGAGAGGAAGGGGGCCGGGTTCTGCTGTATGTGGCTGGGAGGCATATATCCCAGTTAAGGTGATTAGGAAGTACAACAACCCAGGTATTGCCCTGTAATATTATGATGGTCTACTCTTATGCTAGGATGACATACATCCTGGCTTATACCTGTTTACCCTGGCACAATTATTTTTAATAACTGCACTCCCTTTTACTCGTCAAAAGTTTGGGTAGTAAATTACATGGTCACTTTAATCATAATGAAAATGGGTTTCTTAGTCCATGGGGATTGTGTAACAAAGCCCAAAATGTAAACATAGGACGTTAAGGATTTCAAAGTTAGAATGGTGGTGATGATATTTAAAAGTATCCTAAATGAAAATGTTCACAGCCCGGCTTGGTGGCTCAGCCTGTAATCCCACGCCTTGGGAGGCTGAGGTGAGTGGATTGCCTGAGCCCGTGGGTTCGAGACCTGCCTGGGCAACTTGACGAGCCCTCATCTCTACAATAAATCAAAAAATTAGCGGGCATGGTAGTGCGCGCCTGTAGTTCCAGCTACTTGGAAGGCTGAGGCAGAAGGATTGCCGGAGCCCAGCAGGTCGAGGCTGCGGTGGCCGGGAGCGGCCACTGCACTCCAGTCTGGTCGACAGAGTGAGACTCCAATCCAAAAAAAAAAAAGAAAAAGAAAGAAAATATTCACTAAGTGTTCTTAAAAGCAAAACAAAGAAACTCTTTGGGCCGGGCACAGTGGCTCACGCCTGTAATCCTGGCACTTTGTGGGGGCTGAGGTGGGAGTGTCCTTTGGGCCCAGGAGTTTGCGACCAGCCTGAGCAACATAGTGAGACGCCACTGGAGACTGAGGCAGGAGAATCACTTGAGCCCAGGAGTGCGAGGCTTCAGTGAGCTACAACTGTGCCACTGTACTTCAGCCTGGCCAGCAGAGCAAGAAAAACCTGTCTCAAAAACAACCAGTTAAGGGCCAAGTGCATGGCTCATGCATATAGTCCTACCACTTTGGAAGGCTGAAGTGGGAGAATCTTTTGAGTCCAGAAGTTCAAAACCAACCTAGGCAATAAAGCATGGCCCTGTCTCTAATAAATTAATTAAATAAACAAACTCTCTGTTTGAGGATTCTCATTACTATGATATAATTTTTACATGGTGCCCTTAGCACTGCCCACGCAGTCTATGTGAAACAACCACGTAAGACTTAATATGTCATCAGACATAATAGTATAAAATTTTTATAACAAAATACTCAAACATTTCAAATAGGAATTTTAACTTTAATACTAAAATTTAATGTATAATTTTTTTCTTAGCTCTTTTAAATTAAAAGTAACCAATCATGGGCCTTCATTCTGAACATTATTTTTAACTTATGTTAAATGTAGAAAACAAATAAAGTTTAAAAATAGATATTGATTTTAGGAGACGAATGTGTTACATTTATTTCCTTGTTTATCTTCTTAAAAGACAGATCACTTCATATAACGTATTCTGCAGATTTAAATATATAGTTTTGAAGTTGAGTACTTAAGCCATATTTTAGTAAGAAAATCGTGTTTTGACTTAATACCAACTAATATGCTGTAAAACCCTACTTAGGAGAGATACAGACGCCAGCTATTCAAGTGAATGGCCTCAGTTTGCCTCTCTTTGCCTTAGTCCAGGGCATTAAGCATGCAGAACCTGTAACTTAATTATCACCTGATAATGTTGGCTCTAAGTTCATTTCTCTTCTTTCAGGATGATACTTCGGTGACGAGCCAATTAAAAATTATTATCTCCTTACTCAGAGCACCAGCCTGCTACCTACACCCACAGTATACAGATTTGCTGGGATTTTCAAGATGGAACTTGCTGCCTCTTGCCTTTAGGGATTGCTAAATTAAAGTAAATCATTATTTTTGGCTAGTTATCATTCTAATGCTTTATTTTTATTTACTTATTTTTTGAGTCAGAGTCTCATTGTGTTACCCAGGCTGGTCTAAACTCCTAGGCTCAAGCAATCTCCCCACCTCAGCCTCCCAGGTAGTTGGGATTACAAGTATCATGCCACTGTGCCCAGCTCATTCTAATTTTTCAAATCTCTAACAGATTATATTTTTCCCTTTATTATTATATACTTTAAAAACCATTAAAGAAGTAGAGAGTTATGCTGTTCTGCAATACTAAGTGGCAAAATAAAAAGAAATCTATACTCCCTGAGATGTAACAGAACATCAGAGAGTGTGGCACTGTAAGAGGGTTATTAGCTTATTGCAAAATCTCATTGATATGCACTGGAGAAACTTGCAGTTGGTTTGCAGGAATTTATTAGAAATTTTGTCCCTTGTGTACCTTCCTGATATATGTATCATTCTCCTGAAATCTAATCTTACCAGTTCACCCATGGGAATCAAACTCTGTAAAATTAATTTGTGCTAATCAAACTCACAAGAGATTGATTTATAAGCTAGTAAATCACTTTCCAATTTACTATAAGAAAGCTTCCTGATCCAAAACCCAGAAAAATTCATCTTATGTTTTTGGGGTCCTGCTCCTTTCAGTGCAAGCACTACAGCAAATACAGAAGTGAAAAATGCTCGTTCCCAACCTGAGTGAGTCTGTTATCTGGTGAGAGGACTTGGACAACCATACATCAAATACAAGTCAGAGTAGCATGAGTGATTTGGAGTGGTTGATGTATGGGAAAGTTCTTTTATTTCTGCTAGGTATACTCTTGTAGTTAGGAAACCAAATTGTACTTTTGTGGATGTGTTTTAAGGGATATTTCTTACAAACCGTAATTGGGTAATAAATTATCTTTTCCTTTTCCCTACATATTTCGATATAAGAATTAGGATTGGTTTTCTATAATTAGTACAGTGTACAGTTTGCTCTTGGATATACTCTAGACACTGCAAAGTTTTTTAAACTCTTACTATGTCCAGATTCATTTTATAAAAGTTTATGCCTACTGTAGTTGTTATTACATTAAAATATTTCTGTACATGGAGTCACAGCTAACTTGTAGGTTGATTCTAAAGTTAGTGCTTAAGGCAAACATTAAATTATCTATAGTCAGGCAAACATTAAATTATCTATAGTCAAAGTGCACTTAAAAATTTCATAAACGTCCTATAAATTAAAGTACATATGGGTTTTGTAAAACTGTTCAATAATGTAAATGTATACTGTTTAGTAAATCATGATCTACAATAAAATATACATAATTTAAACACTTTCAGTGTATTTTAATTGTGCATTTTAATTTAAAGGTGTTTATATGAAGATATATGTATAAGTTAAATATATGTGTCATGCACATCCTCTGTCATAACATCCAAGACTGGATTTTCTTCCATTGTGTAGATTTTAGGTAGACTCCAACCTTGCAGT
Organism: Carlito syrichta; assembly: GCF_000164805.1. Lineage (NCBI taxonomy): Eukaryota > Metazoa > Chordata > Mammalia > Primates > Tarsiidae > Carlito > Carlito syrichta. The sequence goes on from NW_007246454.1 coordinate 105,274, forward strand.
ATATATCAGACAGACAGTGTTGCTTTTGAGGAGCTTTCCTATAGCCAGCTTCTTTTAGACCTTTTTTGTGCATTTGTTGTATGTGGAAAAATAAGGAGGTGATCAAAGTATGATTTCATGAGTCACATTGTTTATTGCCATATGAAGATAATTTTTTCCCCTTAGGTTCACAGTGTTTAAAAAGGGCAAGAATAATGTTAACAGATCTCACAGAAATACACTAGCCATGTAGTAAGTTTCAACATTGTTAAAGCAGTTGCTCAGTTTGGCTGTAAGCAGACCTGTGGAAAGGGAAGTCTGATGAAAGATTGAAGAGTGGCTTTTGACAAGCCATTTCTTAGGAGAAACTGGCGTGCACCTCGGTGCCCACACCTCAGGTGCTTCAGAGCTCAGGGCAGTGCCTGCATTGGCAGGTAGGGCTTTGGGGATGGGCTGGAAGGCTGACAGGATGTCGCCCTGGTACAGTGTCCCTGCATGTGCTCTCGGTTTTCAGGGAGGCGCCTGAGAGAGTATAGCCACCATGGCTGGAGGTCTCCAAGTGTCTGCCAAGCTCTGAGGTTTATATGTGTTTTGAAGTCCAGTCATTGAGGTCAGCTACTCACATATGGGTTCTAATAAGGTGTGAGGTAACGTTTCCTAGGGGTGAGTGCACTGTCACGCTCTCCGGTGAGGGGAAGAAAACACTCCAAGTTCTTATGACAGCAAAACATATGGCATTCACATAGGAATTGGGTGTTGGGGATCATTGCGCAGCTCAGGATTGTGCTGGCATCTGTCTCACCCGTCTTTCCTAGGCTGGGGTGACAGTCATACTTTCTAATGACTGTGTTCACCCAAACATACCACGTGTCTGACTGGCGTCAGCCCCTTGCTGCGTCCCTGGCCATGGATAGCTTACCAGCCTACAAGGAAATCAAACCCTGACCTTGCTGCTGTTTGCACTGTACGTCATCAGCAGAGACTCGGAACCCATACACCTGAAAAAGGGATAATTATTAATGATAGTGTTGAAGGTACTAATTGTTGCCTGGTCGCTTTCACAATGGGGCTGTTATTTCCACTTTTAGGAGACCAGATTTGGAAGGATTTGCAAAAGCCTTGATTTGAAAGCCAATGGCAGAGCCAGACTGGTAGTTTTCCCCAGCCACTAGGTCAGGCAGTGGTCTTGATGAGATCACAGCCCTTTTACAGAACACTGGGAAGTCTCAGTGAAAGATGGTTTGTTGGATCTGGCATCAGAAGTACAGCGCTCAGGATCTGGAGTCCAGCAGTTGTGTGTGAATTTTACCTGGTCCACTTCCTGGCTGGGTGGCTGCCTACAGGTTACTTTTAGCTTGTCACACCTCAGTTTCTGTATCTCCCTTAGGGTTTTTGAGGCAGTTAAATAAAAGAACAGATTAAGTGTTTAGCACAGTACCTGGTGTATGATAAGCGCTTAGTTAGCATAATGTGTTTTTAATCTTAATGACAAATATGGAGAATGCCAAGTCATCAACAGCTTTTATATATATCTCCTGTGTGCATACATTGCCAAGGGAAAGCGTGCGGTTCGTTTTTCTTCCTGGGAATGACTAGACGTGTAGCTGTGTAGACATGTGCTAATGAGGGCACAAGTAATCACCCCACTCAAAATACCTCTTTTTTGGGACATTTATTATTCCTTCCATGATCTGTTCTTAATCTGCTATAATGTGAGATCTGTGACTACAGCTGAGAGGTATTAAAAGCAGAACAAGAAACCACACACGTTTCTTAAAATAAGAATACAAAGTGAGCTCAAACACATTTAAAAAGGAAATGTAGTCAGTGAGTGGAATATGCTCAAAGCTAACCACACATAAGCAGTAAAAAAAAAAAAAATCAAAATAAAACAAAACAAAAAACAACTACAGTTTACTTTAAAATTGCATACATCCTACTTTCATTAGAATACACAAGAATTTCATTGTAGAATACTTTGTTTAAAAAGTGTAAAGCTGGCCGGACTTTGTGGCTCAACCTGTAATCCCAGCACTTTGGGAGGCCTAGGTGAGTGGATTGCCTGAGCCTGTGAGTTCAAGACCAGCCCAGGCAACTTGGCAAGACCTTGTCTCCACAATAAATCAGAAATTAGCCGGGTGTGGTAGCGCATGCCTGTAGTTCTGGCTACTTGGAAGGCTGAGGCAGAAGGATCACCAGAGCACAGCAGGTCTATGCTGGGGTGGCTGTGAGTGTGCCACTGCACTCCAGCCTGGGAGACAGAGTAAGACTCCAACTCAAAAAAAATATAAAACTGTGTGTGTTTCCGCTGACCAATTCTCCCATGGTGTTGACTGTGCTTTAACACATCTGTGTTAAGCTAGCACTGGATATGGAGACCTGGCACCAGCAAATTGAACCCATTTCTCAGAGCTTGGGGACGGGAGCTCTAGGTAGCACTTGTACATGTGTATAAAATATTTGCAGATACCTCTCAATTTTTAAAATCATGTGCAGTCAATTTTATGATCACCTTTTAATGGCAAGTGAATTGGCTTTTGTGTTTGAATTGACAAATATGGTTTTTCTTTGAAATGCATTTACTTATGCTTGTTAACAGTGTGAAAGTTCGTTATGAAAGCTAGTCTGGGGGCAACCCCTTTGGGTCTTCTCCCACTGTGGGAGCTTTTCTGTCCTCTCGATACATCCTGCTTTCTTTCTTAAAAAAAAAAAAAAAAAGAAGGTTAGTCTGAGGATGGGGTAAAAGGCGCAAATGTCACACTCAACTGGTTGACATATTGGAGATGTTTGTTAAACAAAGATGTATAGTTGACACTGTAAATTAAAACATATCTATCTTGTTTGACGAGTCTATGCAATGTCCTTACTTCATTTTGAGTAGCAGTGATTTGCTGACATTTGCAAACCCTATGTTGTGTCCATGTACTTCTCAGTGACGGAAGTGTTTTCTTTAAAATTAGTGCTCCTGTTAATTTGTGTAAGTCTTTGGGGAGGGGCTCCCTTTCAGAATACTGATGGGGACTATCTTGTGAGATTGAATGTCTTTGATCAAAGTACCAAAATATTTAAAATACATAATTACAAACTAGCTCCTCACACCTGAAGAAATGTTCCACAGAGATTTCACCATGTTTCTTCAGGATTATTTATCAAGCTTTAATTATATCGCAGGCATGATGCCAAACTCTGAGTATAGAGGGGTGAACAGAATAGACACGGTGATGGGAGAAACAGACATTGGACACCTCCTGAGGAGGTGAGCTTTGAGCTGAAAACCTGGAGAGGTGTCGGGCAGATAAGGTCTCAGCAGAAGGAAAATACAGAGACCCGGGGCCAAAGGGAGTCTGGTTTGTGAGACATCCCCGAGGAAGCCGGTGCAGCCAGTGGGAGAGAGAGGCTGGGCAGGCGGGCAGGCAGGAAGCTGGGTGGGCCTGCTCCCATGCAGCCACTTACTAGGAAATAACTCAGCGAAACCTCAATACAGCCAAAGCTGTGACTTCACCCTGGACATAGAGGGAGAAATATTGAGAAAAGCTGACAGCCATGATATATATCCCATAAAATTGCTCACCTTCTCTACTGGGAAGCTTTTTAAAAGCCATTTTGTTGAAATTGCTGTAAACAGGCTGTCCGGTCGTCCAGTCACCTGTGTGCAAGTGGCCTCCGGGAGGTGCCACAGGATTCCCCTTCCATCTTGAACGCTGTTTCTGAATCGCGCTCTCCTCCTTTGCTTTGTCAGCTGCTGCCTGTCCCCACAGCAGCACACCTGTCATGTCACCCCTACATCTAGGAAGGAGACATGGAGCTGATGATGGGCCTCACGGTGGTGGCAGTATGGTGAGGTGTGGGAGAGGAGGGGACGTGGAGGGACAGCCAGCCTGCCGCCCGCACACGCAGCCCTTCCCCTTCCTCTTGCTCTTCTTTCCCAGACCTCTGCTTGTGGCTAGTGTGCACGGCCTGCGGTCGGCACAGTCTTCCTGAAAGCCCTCCCTGACTCCCCTCTGCAGCTCCAGTGCCCCCTCTCCGCCTGCTCTGCGGAGGAACGCTCACCACCTACTGGCAGTGACTTTGCTGGAGGGCTTCTCAGCCCCCGTGGATGGTGTGTCTTTCTTGTGTTCTACCTTTGAGTATGCTTTTTCTTGATTTAGAATGGGCTCTCTCATACTCTGTTTCAGACACATTGTGGGTTAAATGATTTTTTATGAGCTGTCACAGGATTTTAAGAGCTGTGAAAAACATAATTAGTAAAAGAGTTCAAGCTTTCAGCACTAAAATAGACCAAGTTTGAGCAGAACTGGTTTAGAAGTTGGGAGCTGAGTTCACAGTGCTGTCATCTTCAGGTGTCTTCTGTGACCGTGCGGATCCATGGGATGGCCAGCCACCTTGCCAAACTTCCTGCCTCTTGCTCTCTTCTGGAAGGGCACGCTGTTAAACTCTTCTTTCCTAATGAAACTTATGGATGATCTTCCTGTAAATCTGCATGTTGGTCTCTTTTGTTTTCATTTTCCCACATTAAAAACAATATGAAGATTGTGTTTTCAACTTAATTCTTTAGGCTTAGGATAAGTTTAAGGTGTGGATTAGCACTGAATTCAAATCAGATGGTCACATGTGATCTACTTCTAGGAAAATGTGGAAAGATATTCTTGGCAGCAAAGTGAGAAAAAACTATCCAAAATATCAATAAATTTGTAATTTTCACTGTCCATGGAGAATAAAAAACTGTCAAGTGATCATAAGCCATTAGTTTATGCAAGTGTCTCAGAGGAAGATAAGCAAGAGTGTACTACCAAGTATGTACAGGATTGAATTTGTTTAGGAAAAACCCTTTAAGGGAATAAGTATGTGCTGGTCACTCCTTCAGAACCCGACGCTGTCCCTCTGCTGGACTTGCCTGCCTGTGCTGGAATTTGGGCATTTGGAGCATCGCCTGCCCTCCTGAATTGTACCAGCACTAGTCAGGAAGGGGCAGATTGCGTCTCAAGACACCACATAACATCTTCTGATTGCCATTTAGAAGTACCTGCTGGTGGATATTTTTTCTGTTAGTGAGAATCAGTTCACAGTCTGTTCATTCTCATGAAGAACCTGATTTCACAAAGCTCTAGGTTTTATCCAAGTTGATTTTCTTTTAGATGAAAATAAAAGAGTTTCTGTTTTCTTTTTGGTATGGCCATTTAACAGTATGCTTTAGATGCCAGTTTCCCAGTGGTTTAGGTTGCTGTAAGCTGGAGAGGAGAGGGATACAGACTGAGAAGGCGATGGGGTGTGGCTGCCGACACAGGGCCGCACCGAGTCTGGTGGTGGTCTTGTGGACCGAGAGCCTGCTCCCTTCCTGTACAGGACGGCTTATGCTGACGTAACCCATTTTTGAAAACAGCAGTTCTTATTCAAGAGGTTAATTTTATTTATCATCTTCAGTTCACCAGGATTGATAGTATCCTGTAATTTATGAAATGTCAGCAAACAAGATAATTGAAATTACACCATATATACTAATACTTTAAAATCTTAAACACTGGTTTTACTATGACCATATCAATGGTATATGTGGAAGATAAGTTGATATTCGTGTTTTTAAATGATTCAATTTTTATTTTGAATCAGTATTTGCTATACATAATTTATTATTTTACTCTTAACTACTCCTAGCCAAATTAAGCATCTTTTAAATCTTGTTGAAAAATCACAGCATTGCTTGCGGGCTTCACTGTATGTTGATAATTAAGATCCATAGTTTAAGTGGCATTTAGGCTTAGGATACAAGGAAATGTTACCCCTTAAACAAATAGCTGGTATAAATTGATTGTGTATTTTTGCATAGTTCTTTTAAAATCACATGCAAAAGATGGCTTTTATTTTCTGAGTCTGAGTCTCACTCTATTGCCCAGGCTGGAGTGTAGTGGCACAATAATGGCTACCATAGCCTCGACCTGCGGGGCTCAGGCAATTCTTCCACCTCAACCTCCAAAGTAACTGGGCTTACAGGCACGCACCACCATGTCTGGCTACTTTTTTGATTTATTGTAGAGACGAGATCTTGCCATGTTGCCCAGGATGGTCTCTAACTCCTGGGCTCAGTCTGTCCTTTTGCCTCATTCTCTAAAAGTGTTGGGATTATAGGTGTGAGCAACCATGCAAGGCTGGGGTGAGAGAGGGAAGGAAGAGGGGATGGCATTTTTAAAAAGTCAGATTGTGAGAAGATCAGCTGGTTTTTGTGCCAGGAGGTAAGGGCACAAGGACTGGACAGGTGTAAATTGAGAAGGGCATTACAATCCATGTTAAGGATTTACTTTACTGAAGGCCAAGAAGAGCAGCTGAACAGTCTTTTTGTTTTTCTGAGTCTGGGTCTCATTCTGTTGCCTAGGCTGGAGTGCGGTGGCATGATTACCACTACTGCAGCCTTGACTTTCTGGACTCTGATGATCCTTCCACCTCGGCCTTACAAGTAGCTGGGACCATAGGCACACACCACCACACCCGACTCTCTTTCTTTCTTTTTTAAAGAGAAAAGGTCTTGCCAGGTTGCCCTGGTTGGTCTCAAACCCCTGGGCTCAGGCAGTCCTCCTGCTGGGATTGCTGGGGTTAAAGGCGTGAGACACCATGACTGGCAACAGTTTTAAGCAAGAGCACCATTTTCACGTTGGAGTTTTAGGAAATATGGCGCTGGTCGAATTTGAATAGTGGCTGTGAAAGAAGAAAAGTGAAGTAGGAAGAACAGTTAGGATGTCACTGTATTAATATGGTTGAGAATTGATTGGATATTGGTGAAGGCGAGAGGGGTCAGGGATTTGGGGTTTTGACTTAGGCGGTGTGTGTGAAAAATGCACACCTTTTTTCTTATGGGTAGTGCTAGATAAATTCAGCTGTGAGCATACTGAATTTCAGGTGTCTGAGACATTCAAGTGGAAATGTTTAGGGAGCAGTTGTACACATAAGTTAGCAACTTTAGAGGAAAACCTGGATTGGGAGTATAGATTTGGAAGTCTAGCAAATGATAGTGAAATACAGGAAAATAGATGAAATCAAATATGTAGAATGAAATAGAAGCCAACTGGCTTTTAAGAGGTAACCAGAGGAAGAATAAGGGCCTCTAATTTCCCTTTATCAATGAAAAATAAAAACATTTGGAAGGGACATTAACCATAACTTCATAAGTACCTGGCTTGTTCCAACATCGATTTCAAAATAGACTCAAGACTTCCCCTCGGCTCTAATTAGTTCTTCTAATTTGATATCCTCATTAGTAGCTTAATCTTTTTTAATGCCTGCTTATATCGAGTTATCCTTTGATTTGCATTGCTGCCATTTTTTTGTACCCTTGGTCCCTGTTTCAGACAGTTGTTTTAGAGTCTTGCTCTTTTCCAAGGCTTTGCTGCCAAGAGATCATTGTTTATGTTTTATCCTCTTATTTTTGTGCCTGTTTTGTTTAATAGCTGGTAGGTATTGAGGTGGTTATCTCCCTTTTTCATTGCAGATGTATATTATGTTAGGTACATTATAAATTAATTGGTATCTGTGGGCCAGTCTGTGATCCTAACCATTGCTTACTGTTTCTTTGCGAAATGGCATTCAGTTTTTATTTTTTATTTGCTGTAGAAATTTTGAGGAGTGACTTGCTCGTAAATTAGCCTAGCTATATCTGAAAATATATTTTCTTCTGGATTTGGTTAGTCCAGTTTTTCCCATTTTTTGAAGTTTGATGATATATTACTTGTGTGATAGAACTTTTAAACTAAATTATTCTGTATTGTACCATTATGATTTATTCATAGGCAAATAAACAGGGAAATAGTCTGTGTCCACCAATCAAGTGCATTATTTTTTATAAAAATGAAAAAGATTTCAGTTTCATGTTATATAAAACTATTAATGAATTAATGCCACTACTTATTTAAGCACTTAACCTACTCAGAATGATTATACTAGAGGAAGGAAGAGTAATTCTATGCTAGAAAACTAGTTCTTTGGACATTTGATGTTATTTTTTTAAAAACCAAACTAGCATAGCTTTAAATTCTGTCTTAGAGTGGTTTAGACTTTGGCACCTGGATAATGACGAAAGATATCCCTAATGATGCTTGTGAATTGCTTTAAAGAAAGAATCTCAGTCTTTTCATGGTGTTTGTATTCGATTGTCCTGTGACTTGAGTTGCAGCTGCTATTTGTACATTCTCTCCCTGTGTGCAGGATCATGCTCTTTTCAGTGGCTTTGCTGAAAAGGAATCACTTCATTTCTGATTATTGCATTTTACAGAAACGCTTGTTTCCTGGCTGCCCTGAGCCAGGCGTTATCATTGGTGCTGCGATTCAGTGTGCGCTGAAAGCACTTCTGTCGGCCCGGTTTGGGGTCTCCCTCTTTGAGATCACCATGCAGCAGCTGCTTGGATCACCTTCTGTCATCTATTTTCCACAGTGTTGTATAGCATCCCACATGGCTTCAAGGATGACAAATTGGCTAGACTCCAGGGCTTGTGCTGTAATCCTGCCCTGTCATTTAATGGTGAGTGTATCTCACAGCTGATACTGATGAAACTGCTTAAGGAAATCAGATAAGATCTTTAGCAGAGCCAAATCTCACTTTTATATGTGGGGTTAAATTCTGTTTGATCATCTTCAGGGCAAATGCTAACACTGTTTTGGGAAATGGCTTTATTCTTTCACGTCTAATATGTCCATTCTCTCATACCTTTGGCTCCTGATGCATTTGCAGATTTGTATTTAGGCTGAAAGCTATTCCCTCAAGATAAACTGTACTTAACTGGTATGGTTTAACCCACAAACTCTGTTCCATCAGCATGCATTGTTGGTGTTCATCAGAATGCATCCATCTGATCTTTTAAAGTTTTTAACAGAATTCTCCCTGATAGTTTTTCAGGCATACTGGTTTCTGCTTGGCATCCTAACCAAGACTTATAAAGCTTTTCTAATTTCCTATACACGGAAACTAGGAAAAACATCTCAAAGTGCTAAAAAGAAAGAAATAAGTTCTATCAGTATGTTGCTGTAATATGTAAGCTATAGCAGAGTTAAGATACCACAGTCATAATTTTAATGATTCTAGAACTGTGACTTAGTTCTGCTTACTATTTAACCAGTACTTATCCCATACATTAGGAAAGCATTGTAAATAATGGAATAATTATTCCAAAAAGTCTTGCCTTTTATTTTGTTCAGTGAAATCCACAAAACTTTTGAAAATGCTTCCAACCCAAAGCAAAAGTGTCTAGTATGAATTATGTATGAAGATGTATTCTCATAATTATTATTAAAGTCATAAAACACAGTTTCATTTTATGGAGGAAGAGATGGCTTAGATAGAGACCCAAAACAAATTTAAAGGGAGATTATCTTTGGCGACAAAGGTTTGTAAGAACGTACATCTTTCCTTGATTTGCTGTGTAGGAGTACATCTTGTAGTTTGGTTTCAGTCTTACAGTGTTACAAAGAAATCATGGATTTAATCATGGAAGTTTTTGTTCACCTAGTGTTAAATCAGTTGCAATCACTGTCCCTGTTAATTCCAGTTTATCCCATGTTCAGAGAGACTCTCCATGGAACTCCTATGCCCACTGGTACACTCCTATGGGCCTTTGAGGGCTTCCTTGCTTTTTTGAACAAGATGCCCCAGGCTCACCTAGTATTTTCCTTCCCACATCTGGAATCAGCTGTTTCTCCCAAGATGTCTTGGCTTCTTTGAGTGGGTAATGGCAATTAGAGAGCAAAATCTAGGCACCTGGTATGCTCACTGCTTCAGGGATGTCACTGACTCTGTTCCTTTTTGGTTAACAAAGCGGGAAATCCATTTTTGAAATTTCATGAGTTCATACCCGTAGTACCAATTCAAATTTAATATTACAGAATTTTAAAAAATGTCTTTAATATTATATTTGTAACTTTGCTCTTATACTGAATATCTTGGCTACACATAAACATCTTAAACTTTTAAAATTACAATAGTGATATTATTACTAACAATGACACTAAAGAAAGTTGAAGATTTCTTTGCAGTTTTATTTCCTTAGAAAATAGGATCTTCCACATTTTTCATATAACACATCTCTACTTGTTCTTGGGTCTATTCTAAGACTTTCAGTAGTCTATTCTAATCTTCTGTCTAGGAGCTACTGAATTTTGTTAGATGTGGTTAAGTCAAGTGAATCTCTATTCAGTAGAAAGTGAGCAAAAGCAGAAACATTTATGAAGAAAAAGGCTCTGAGGATATTTCCTTTCTTTCAGTTGTTCTTCATTCAGTCATTTTTCTGTTCATAACTCTGGCAAAAAAGATGCTTAGAACATTGGATTTAAGTTTATAAGTTGCAAAATTTTTAAAAAATCCTTAACATCTTCAGAGTACTTGAAACTGAAAAACATGAATCTGATTAAATTGCAAGTTGTAGTTTTAGGTATTTCATACCAAAATTTCAGCTCTGTGGTACTCAGGATGTGCATATTGTTTTTAATTTTAAAAATCAAAGTTTGGATAAGATGTGTGCAAATGTCTCAAAGAAGGAACATTTTCTTTTGTTTACCAAGGAGCATAACTTAAAATACAAAAGAGCTTTCAAAGCAAGTTAGCTACAGTGAATACTTGTATAAACATCTGAATTCAATAGGTATCTAGTGAATAACTTTTCTGAAAGAAATTTTCTGGTTATTAAAGATAGCTCTGTTTAGTGTTACAAAATGGTCTTAAAAAACTAGTGAAATTACTTTACAAGGAAATATAATACAGTCTTTTCAAAATTGTGTTAGAGTCCACATAATAATGGGGAATAAAGGTACAGATACAGATGTTAAAACTAATGATGAAAATAATCTAGCAACACTGATATTTGTGTTCTTAGACTATTCTCATTGTCTTTCATAAATACTAGTTCTGTAGCTAAATCGACTAGAAGCTGATAATGTCAAGAATATTGTTTTCTAATGCATAAATAATCAAATGTATTTCGTTAGCGTTACAGTTTTAACATATAGCTCGACAATAAAATGTAAACATGCTACATATATTTTAAGGTACTAATAAAAGTCTTAAAATCCCTCTTATTTTTAAAAATTTGCTTACATTTCAGTAAAAGATTCACTTGTAATAGACATCATATTCATACTGCTCTACGATTTTCAAGTTAGATAACTTATCTCCTCTAATGTACCTAATTAACAGGGCTTTCTGACTATGGACAGAGGATGTATGAGAAGCAACAATGTTAATCGGCAGACAAAATATCCCCCAAAACCAGTGTTTTAAAATAACCCAGCAGTGGGAATTCCACCTGCAAAATATGTTGCCTATTACACTGTCAACAATAAGAAGAAGAATTGCAATGTAATTACAGAAACAGGCAAGTATTGTGTGACTAGTGTAAGTGGTCCTTATGTACTAATAGTCTTAACAATATTTACTCCATAAAATGTTATGAGCCAAGACTGCAAAGAATGGTATCAAAACCTGACTTGTACAACCTTAACATCTTTGAAAAGTGTTGGTTACTTTTCTTGGTAGCTAGCTAAGAGTTACCAGGTGATGTGGAAAATGTAAGCATGAGGTCCCATTCCATTCATTTGAAGCTAAGTTTTTCAGAAATTTAACTGTTTTTCATCCTCTTTATTGACTTCTCTTCCCAGTAACAGTCATTGTAAAGGAAATAAATAGTTGCTTTCAGTCCAAATGTCTACTCTGTATAATTTTGTAGTATGTGTTTTTTAGGCCACATTAAAAGACAATTCTAGATATAACCCCACTAGCAGCGTTAGAGGAAAAGTCTAATTTCTGGTCAGCAGTTTGACAAGCCATTTTAAAGGTCTGTGGGAATGCACTAGAGACAGAGCTGTTATCAGGAACAGCAAAGACTGGAACCTCTCCCCAGTTGTACTTTATCTTGGTTTATTCTCAGTAGACTGTCAGGCATCTTCATACCACACTTCGGCAGCTGAGTGTTTAAAACAATATACCTAACAGCAAGAGAGCACACACGTAATTAAAAGTGTTGAAGAAAGAGAGAAGCACAAACCACTGATCATAGGACCAACTTTACACAAATTGCCAGAATATTTTTGACCCTTGTCATAATCTTTTCTGGTACATCATTTCACTTTAAAAATTCAGTAAAGACCTTGACAGGAAAGGACAAACATGAGCAAAGCTTGTCTCATGGATACAGAAGGAAATCACAAGAACAATACTCAGGAGATACAGTGAGCGCACAGAGATTGGTTTTTACAGACCCAATAAAAGAGTAGATTTTGCAGAGGTTGAAAGTGGAGAGTTTATCTGAGATATAAGCAAAATCCAATCCAAGTCACTAAAGAATAAATACAAAGAAACAGTACTCTGTACTTTTTGTGAAGATGATCTCACTGCCTGTTACAACGTCTGATCTGTATCCAGAGTAATCTATACCCATAGTCTATTTAAACTGTTAAGAATATTATTATTTAAATCTTCCCAGAATCAAAAGTCCTTCGAGTAGCATCTGCATATTCATGTCTTACATCTTGCTTCATTTTGAATGCTACCCTTAGCCCTAAACCAAAAAGTCTTTGTAGGTATAAGCCTCAAACAGAGTTCTTTTTCATAATCCTTCATAGATGCTTTCACTGGCAAGTATTCAAAAATCCTTTTTAACTCAACAGCTTGGGTACACTGTAACGGAGCATAAGGTCAGACAACAGGACCATTATTCTGGGAATTATATTTTCTGATCCAAGTATCAAAATATAGGGTCTGACATCAGGTCAAAAAATATAAAAACTGAGTGACCAGTAAATCTAACATATAAGCTGTATCAATAGAGGGAAACAGTTTTCTTTGACTTCAAATTCAAAATCCCTAATCTGAGTGTATTATAAATACAAAATCAAAGAAATTAAGGAAAAAAAACCCTGTGATGTGAAATTTGGGAACTCTTAGTATGAACTCACGATATTTCAAAATGTATTTCCTGCTCTGTTTATCAAGAGGGAGCAGAACCAGCACATCCCCCAAGCAGTGAGCACACCTGGTGCCCAGATCTTGCTCTTTAACTTCCATTCTCCACTCAAAGAAGCCAAGACGCTTCGGAGAAACAGCTGGTTCCAGATGTGGGGGAGGAAAATACCAGGTGAGCCTGGGGCATCTTGTGCAAAAAGACAGGGAAGCACTCAAAGGCACTCTCCACCTCCAGGGGACACAGGCGTCCCCTCGAGACTCTCAACACGGGATAAACTCTTGAAAGGGACCGTGACTGTAATTGATTCGATACTCGGCAGACAAGCAAAGGAATCCGTTATTTCTCTGTAATAGTGAGACAACTGATCAAAAATTTGCCAGCACTAGAGGTTACTATTACACTGCTTCCTTACTTTGAGGATTACCTTCAAAAATTAAGTTTTAACCCTCTCCCTTCAGGTTAATGAAGGAAAAGCACTTTACATAAGAATATCAGCTAATAAATGTGGGCTATATGATAGATCTCAGAAAACCCCTGTTTTTCCAGTTTCACGTCTCTGTGGGTGCATTCTGATGTTTACATGCCTGAGAGGTGGTTTCTCATCTTTTCGGTCCCTGTACCAGTGGGTGACATTGTCGAGTGCCCTCTTAGGGGACAAGAGCAGCTCTGAGAGGTTTCAGCCTTTCCACCTCCGGGGGACATGCTTCTGGTTGTATAGTGAGGCCTTTACAAATCTGTGGCCAGTATTGACAGCCCATGAGTTGACCATATCCTGGGATTTTCTTTTGAGATCTTTTGTCTTGTACCAAGCACTTCTTGGCTTTAGTCTGTTCTGCTGGGTTGAAGTCCAGTGCTGACTCATGCTTTACCACCCTGGCTTCAGGTATCAGGTGCTGGAGGGAAGCAGCAAGTGTGAGGAGTGGGGCGGGAGGCCGAGGGTGGTGGTGGTGACTTGAGAGTCATGCTCCAGCGGAAGGAGGGCAGCACAGTGCACCTCAGACCGCTTACTGATGGGAGCTTGGGACCGCTTTCTCACGTATTTCTGTTTGGGGAAGGCAGTTAGGTACACACATCGTTGTAAGTCTTCTGGCTGTTAACTTTTGGCAACTTAAACAATTTAAGAAAAAAGCACACCAATTAGACAGAATAAGACAGCCTGTGGACCAAATATGTCAAATTTTTACAGTTTTTGTAAACCAAGATTTTAAAATTCATATTCCCTGCTCCTGGCACAACATCTGAAACACAAGGAGACCTCAGTAATTGTTTAAATAATTCATTGTATTTTTTTAGTGTCTTTCATTCCTTTAAAAACTTTTTATTTCTGCTGTTAAGTTCCAGGAAAAAAAAAACTGTTTAACAGTAGTAGGTCTGCGATTAGTCACCCTTTCTAGCTTTGTAATGTGTATAAATTTATAGTTTTTTTGTTATTTTGTCAAAATTACTTGCCAAGTGTTAAAGGGGGCTGGTCAAGGCTCCAGGCCTGCCAGACGTTACAAGCTGCCCAAGCTGTAACATCTGGCAGGCCATTAGCACTGTTTTTGCATTTGGTTCTTCAGTTCAACCATTAGCACTGTTTTTGCATTTGGTTCTTCAGTCGGGTAAGAATTAATGAGCATACATAGCTTGTTTTGTTGCACTTCACCCTATTGTACTTTGCAAAGATTGTGGGGGTTTTTTGTTTGTTTGTTTGTTTGTTTTTACAAATTGAAGGTTTGTGGCAATCCTGCATTGAGCAAATCTCTCAACACCATTTTTCAATACCTAACTGAAACCTGCAGCCATGGTGTCAGTGAGCGTGTGTTCATTTCATGTCTGCCTCTATCACGTCTTGGCAAATCTCACAGTGTCGCACACCTTTTCCTTATTATTATATCTGTTATGGTGACCTGTGGTCAGTGCTTTCTGATGTTACTATAGCAATGGTTTTGGAGCACTGTGAACCACATTCATAGAAGACAGCGGACTGGGTGGAGAAATGTACGTGTGTTGTGCCTTCTCCACCAACCGGCTGTTCCCTCCCTCCTCCTGCCTTCCTATTCCTTGAGATGTAATATTGAAATTAGGCCAGCAAATAACCAAACAATGGCCTTTAAGTGTTCAAGTGAAAGGAAGAGTCACAAGTGTCTCACTTTAAATCAAAACCTAGAAATGAGGCTTAGAGGGGAAGGCAGGTCGAAAGCCAAGATAGCCCCAAAGCTAGGCTTTTTATGGCAAATAGCCCAGTTGTGAATACAAAGGAGAAGTTCTTCAAGGAAGTTAAAAGTGCTAAGCCAGTGAACATACAGATGATCAGAAGTAGAACAGTCTTCTTGCTGATATGGAGAAAGTTGGAGTGGTCTGAACAGAAGATAAAACCAGCCACAACATTCCTTAAGCCAAAGGCTAACCCAGAGCGAGGCCCCCACTCCCTTCAAGTCCGCGAATAGCGAGAGAGGTGAGGAAGCTGCAGAAGAAAAGCTGGAAGCCAGCAGAGGCTGGCTCACCAGGTTTAAGAAAAGAAGCCATCCCTCTAACATCAAAGTGCAGGTGAAGCAGCAAGTTCTCCAGAAGATCTAGCTAAGATATTGATGAAGGTGGCCACACTAAAAGCAGATTTTTAATGTAGACAAAACAGCTTTCAAGTGGAAGAACATGCCATCTGGACCTCTCCTGGCCAGACAGAAAAGTCAGGGCCTGATTTCAAAGGACAGGTTGACTCTCTTGTTAGGGGGTTAATGCAGCTGGTCACTTTAAATTGAAACCAGTGCTTAATTACCATTCCCAAAATCCCAGGGCCCTAAGAATTATGGCTAAATCCACCCTTCCTGTGCTCTATAAATAGAACAACAAAGTCTGGATGACAGCACAGCTGTTTACAGCACAGTTTACCAAATATTGAAAGCCCACTGTGCAGAACTACTACTCAGAAAAAAAGACTCCTTTCAAAATACAACTACTCATGGACAGTGCACCTGGACGCCAAGAGCTCTGATGGAGGTGCACGAGGGAATGTTATCTTCATGCCTGTGGACACAGCATCTGTCCTGCAGCCGTGGATCAAGGAGTCATTTCGACCTTCAAGACTTATTGCTGAAGAGACCTCTGGCTGCTACTATAGAAAGTAATTTCTCTGATGGACCAGGGCAAAGTCCATTGAAAATATTGTGGAAGGGATTCACCATTGTAGATCCCATTAAACACTTAGGGTGAGACCTTGTCTCTACAATTAAAAAAAAAAAAAAAAACAG